>NW_022262817.1:0-15000 GCF_002021735.2 Oncorhynchus kisutch
GTCTGAGTGGGTGGGACAACACAGCTTCTGAATGATGAGTCTCATTATGGTCTGAGTAGGTGGACAACACAGCTTCTGAATGATGAGTCTCATTATGGTCTGAGTAGGTGGGACAACACAGCTTCTGGATGATGAGTCTCATTATGGTCTGAGTGGGTGGGACAACACAGCTTCTGAATGATGAGTCTCATTATGGTCTGAGTAGGTGGGACAACACAGCTTCTGAATGATGAGTCTCATTATGGTCTGAGTGGGTGGGACAACACAGCTTCTGAATGTTGAGTCTCATTATGGTCTGAGTAGGTGGGACAGCACAGCTTCTGGATGATGAGTCTCATTATGGTCTGAGTGGGTGGGACAACACAGCTTCTGAATGATGAGTCTCATTATGGTCTGAGTAGGTGGGACAATAAAGTTTTATTCTAACAGACAAACAGACAGGAACATTAAATACATGTTAATGATTGTAAAAGTAATGTTATGCTAATGAAGAGACTGATCCAACCTATTTTTAGTCACCTGGTTTGTGTCTTGTATTCTGATTGGACTCTATAGGCAAACACTCAATGCTCATAATAAGATCTACCCTTTTCCATAAAACTCACCTGCTCTTCAGACCTCATATGGAAGCCGTGTAAAGCTTCCCCGTTGAAAGCTTAGTCAAAGACTGCGGAATATCTGCAAACAGTGCATTGAAAGGTCTCCGCTGATTGCTTTCGGTGAGGCTGTGTTCATACTAAGACTCTGCTAACACCGCCACTTAAACTCAGGAGCTGTGTTATAATGACACAACATTGGAGAACTATAACTCAGGAAGCTGTGTTATAATGACACAACATTGGAGAACTATAACTCAGGAAGCTGTGTTATAATGACACAACATTGGAGAACTAAACTCAGGAAGCTGTGTTATAATGACACAACATTGGAGAACTATAACTCAGGAAGCTGTGTTATAATGACACAACATTGGAGAACTAAACTCAGGAAGCTGTGTTATAATGACACAACATTGGAGAACTAAACTCAGGAAGCTGTGTTATAATGACACAACATTGGAGAACTAAACTCAGGAAGCTGTGTTGTAATGACACAACATTGGAGAACTGTAATGTAAACATACATTATACACTTTACTCTCCTCTCCTCTCCCTCTTCACCCCTCTCCTCTCCCTCTCTTTCCCCTCCCCTCTCCTCCCCCTCTCTTTCCCCTCTCCTCTCCTCTCCTCTCCTCTTCCCCCTCTCCTCTCCTCTTCCCCCTCTCCTCTCCTCTTCCCCCTCTCCTCTCCTCTTCCCCCTCTCCTCTCCCTCTTCCCCCTCTCCTCTCCCTCTTCCCCCTCTCCTCTCCTCTCCCTCTCTCCTCTCCTCTCCCTCTTCCCCCTCTCCTCTCCCTCTCTTTCCCCTCCCCTCTCCTCTCCTCTCCTCTTCCGCCCCCTCTCTCTCCTCTTCCCCCTCTCCTCTCCCTCTTCCCCCTCTCTCTCCCTCTCTTTCCCTCCCCTCTCCTTCTCCTCTCCTCTCCTTCTCCCTCTTCCCCTCTCCTCTCCCTCTCCTCTCCCTCTTCCCCTCTCCTCTCCCTCTCTTTCCCCTCCCTCTCCTCTCCTCTCCTCTTCCCCCTCTCCTCTCCTCTTCCCCCCTCTCCTCTCCTCTTCCCCCTCTCCTCTCCCCCTCTCCTCTCCTCTTCCCCCTCTCCCTCCTCTTTCCCCTCTCCTCTCCCTCTTCCCCCTCTCCTCTCCTCTCCTCTCCTCTCCCTACTCTCCTCTCCTCTCCCTCTCCTCCTCTCCTCTCCTCTCCTCTCCCTCTCCTCTCCTCTCCTCTCCTCTTCCCCCTCTCCTCTCCCCCCTCTCCTCTCCTCTCCTCTCCTCTCCTACTCTCCTCTCCTCTCCTCTCCTACTCTCCTCTCCTCTCCTCTCCTCTCCTCTCCTCTCCTCTCCTCTCCTCTCCTCCTCTCTTCCCATCCTCATCTCTTCCCTCCACTCCACTCCCCTCCTCTCCTCTTGTGTATGGGTATCGTCTAGTGTCCATAAAATAGTAATTCTAACCCTGCAGTACAATAAATAAAATACATCTCCTGACATGAGTTGTTATGTTTTATTCTTTAGCGTTATTGAAAGTGGAAGAGAGTAGCAGCGGGAAGATGGAAACATGTATAATAAGAATAATGTATATGGGAACATCTATAGCATGGCCTCTTTACAACCAGGAAGTAGTGAAGAGATATGGGAAGTTGAACATCTATAGCATGGCTTCTTTACAACCAGGAAGCAGTGAAGAGATATGGGAACATCTATAGCATGGCCTCTTTACAACCAGGAAGCAGTGAAGAGATATGGGAACATCTATAGCATGGCTTCTTTACAACCAGGAAGTAGTGAAGAGATATGGGAACATCTATAGCATGGCCTCTTTACAACCAGGAAGTAGTGAAGAGATATGGGAACATCTATAGCATGGCCTCTTTACAACCAGGAAGCAGTGAAGAGATATGGGAACATCTATAGCATGGCCTCTTTACAACCAGGAAGTAGTGAACAGATATGGGAACATCTATAGCATGGCCTCTTTACAACCAGGAAGTAGTGAACAGATATGGGAACATCTATAGCATGGCCTCTTTACAACCAGGAAGTAGTGAAGAGATATGGGAACATCTATAGCATGGCTTCTTTACAACCAGGAAGTAGTGAAGAGATATGGGAAGATCTATAGCATGGCCTCTTTACAACCAGGAAGTAGTGAACAGATATGGGAACATCTATAGCATGGCCTCTTTACAACCAGGAAGTAGTGAAGAGATATGGGAACATCTATAGCATGGCTTCTTTACAACCAGGAAGTAGTGAAGAGATATGGGAACATCTATAGCATGGCCTCTTTACAACCAGGAAGTAGTGAAGAGATATGGGAACATCTATAGCATGGCCTCTTTACAACCAGGAAGTAGTGAACAGATATTGGAACATCTATAGCATGGCCTCTTTACAACCAGGAAGTAGTGAACAGATATGGGAACATCTATAGCATGGCCTCTTTACAACCAGGAAGTAGTGAAGAGATATGGGAACATCTATAGCATGGCCTCTTTACAACCTGGAAGTAGTGAACAGATATGGGAACATCTATAGCATGGCTTCTTTACAACCAGGAAGTAGTGAAGAGATATGGGAACATCTATAGCATGGCCTCTTTACAACCAGGAAGTAGTGAACAGATATTGGAACATCTATAGCATGGCCTCTTTACAACCAGGAAGTAGTGAACAGATATGGGAACATCTATAGCATGGCCTCTTTACAACCAGGAAGTAGTGAACAGATATGGGAACATCTATAGCATGGCCTCTTTACAACCAGGAAGTAGTGAACAGATATGGGAACATCTATAGCATGGCCTCTTTACAACCAGGAAGTAGTGAACAGATATGGGAACATCTATAGCATGGCCTCTTTACAACCAGGAAGAAGCGAAGAGATATGGGAACATCTATAGCATGGCTTTTTTACAACCAGGAAGTAGTGAAGAGATATGGGAACATCTATAGCATGGCTTCTTTACAACCAGGAAGTAGTGAAGAGATATGGGAACATCTATAGCATGGCCTCTTTACAACCAGGAAGTAGTGAACAGATATGGGATCATCTATCGCATGGCCTCTTTACAACCAGGAAGTAGTGAAGAGATATGGGAACATCTATAGCATGGCCTCTTTACAACCAGGAAGTAGTGAACAGATATGGGAACATCTATAGCATGGCTTCTTTACAACCAGGAAGTAGTGAAGAGATATGGGAACATCTATAGCATGGCCTCTTTACAACCAGGAAGTAGTGAACAGATATGGGAACATCTATAGCATGGCCTCTTTACAACCAGGAAGTAGTGAAGAGATATGGGAACATCTATAGCATGGCCTCTTTACAACCAGGAAGTAGTGAACAGATATGGGAACATATATAGCATGGCCTCTTTACAACCAGGAAGTAGTGAACAGATATGGGAACATCTATAGCATGGCCTCTTTACAACCAGGAAGTAGTGAACAGATATGGGAGCATCTATAGCATGGCCTCTTTACAACCAGGAAGTAGTGAACAGATATGGGAACATCTATAGCATGGCCTCTTTACAACCAGGAAGTAGTGAACAGATATGGGAACATCTATAGCATGGCCTCTTTACAACCAGGAAGTAGTGAACAGATATGGGAACATCTATAGCATGGCTTCTTTACAACCAGGAAGTAGTGAACAGATATGGGAACATCTATAGCATGGCCTCTTTACAACCAGGAAGTAGTGAACAGATATGGGAACATCTATAGCATGGCCTCTTTACAACCAGGAAGTAGTGAACAGATATGGGAACATCTATAGCATGGCCTCTTTACAACCAGGAAGTAGTGAACAGATATGGGAACATGTATAGCATGGCTTCTTTACAACCAGGAAGTAGTGAACAGATATGGGAACATCTATAGCATGGCCTCTTTACAACCAGGAAGTAGTGAAGAGATATGGGAACATCTATAGCATGGCCTCTTTACAACCAGGAAGTAGTGAAGAGATATGGGAACATCTATAGCATGGCTTCTTTACAACCAGGAAGTAGTGAAGAGATATGGGAACATCTATAGCATGGCCTCTTTACAACCAGGAAGTAGTGAACAGATATGGGAACATCTATAGCATGGCCTCTTTACAACCAGGAAGTAGTGAAGAGATATGGGAACATCTATAGCATGGCCTCTTTACAACCAGGAAGTAGTGAACAGATATGGGAACATCTATAGCATGGCCTCTTTACAACCAGGAAGTAGTGAACAGATATGGGAACATCTATAGCATGGCCTCTTTACAACCAGGAAGTAGTGAACAGATATGGGAGCATCTATAGCATGGCCTCTTTACAACCAGGAAGTAGTGAACAGATATGGGAACATCTATAGCATAGCCTCTTTACAACCAGGAAGTAGTGAACAGATATGGGAACATCTATAGCATGGCCTCTTTACAACCAGGAAGTAGTGAACAGATATGGGAACATCTATAGCATGGCTTCTTTACAACCAGGAAGTAGTGAACAGATATGGGAACATCTATAGCATGGCCTCTTTACAACCAGGAAGTAGTGAACAGATATGGGAACATCTATAGCATGGCTTCTTTACAACCAGGAAGTAGTGAACAGATATGGGAACATCTATAGCATGGCCTCTTTACAACCAGGAAGTAGTGAACAGATATGGGAACATCGATAGAAGAAAAATACAAAATAACAATGTGAAATAACAAAAACAAACGAAACAGTTCCTTGTAGAACACAGACACAGAAAATAATCACCCACAACTCAAGGGTGAAAACAGGCTGCCTAAGTACGGTTCTCAATCAGGGACAACGATTGACAGCTGCCTCTGATTGAGAACCATACCAGGCCAAGACATAGAAATACAACACATAGAAAAAAAATACAACACCAGGCCGAACACAGAAAATACCAAATCATAGAAAAAAGAACATAGACTGCCCACCCCAACTCACACCCTCTGACCACACAACGACATCACAAAGGAACACTAAAACAACGACATCACAAAGGAACACTAAAACAACGACATCACAAAGGAACACTAAAACAACGACATCACAAAGGAACACTAAAACAACGACATCACAAAGGAACACTAAAACAACGACATCACAAAGGAACACTAACACAACGACATCACAAAGGAACACTAAAACAACGACATCACAAAGGAACACTAAAACAACGACATCACAAAGAAACACTAACACAACGACATCACAAAGGAACACTAACACAACGACATCACAAAGGAAGTAAAGGTCAGAACGTGACAGTATGATTCCGCAGGTTAACGGATGTGATTGCAATGCTATGAAGAGGAGACGGCTAATGCTTTACAGCACCTCGCTGTTGAAGTGGCAGGTGGAGTGTGTTTATCCTGACACTACAGCGTAGCTGTAACGTAACGGCGTTCGTCTGTTGAAAGAGGAGCGGACCAAAATGCAGCGTGGTGGTTACTCATGTTCTTTAATGAAGAAGAACAAACTAACAAATACAAACCAACAACCGTAACACGAAAACCTATACAGCCTATCTTGTGACAACTAACACAGAGACAGGAACAATCACCCACAAACACACAGTGAAACCCAGGCTACCTAAATATGGTTCCCAATCAGAGACAACGAGAATCACCTGACTCTGATTGAGAACCGCCTCAGGCAGCAATAGACTATGCTAGACACCCCACAAAACCCTAAGACAAAAACGCACCACAAAAACCCATGTCACACCCTGGCCTGACCAAATAAATGAAGACAAAACATAATAACTACGACCAAGGCGTGACAGTAGCCATATGGTATATTTCACAGGTGTTATTAGTGGAAGGACTTATAGACACAGACGATATACGTGCTAATTTTTTTGTAATATATTTTATTTTACCTTTATTTAACTAGGCAAGTCAGTTAAGAACAAATTCTTATTTTCAATGACGGCCTAGGAACAGTGGGTCAACTGCCTGTATTAGGATACAGAACATTTGTGGGCGGAAAATATCCACCTACACTAGAAAACATGTGAACTGAGCGTTGCCTTCGACCCCCACAGAAACTTACTCACCAGACATGTTCAGACATGTTCTCTCCCGTGTTTCCAATAACATTCAACATCACCATTAAATAGATTTGAATCAAATTCAATTTCCTAATTGATACAGTAGTGTGCAGTAAGTACCATTTATTCTCTGAAAGACAGAGTGGAGGCAGTAAGCAGAGTTAGAGAGTGAAAATACCTTTCACTGCCGAAACATCATGGGATGAGTCAGACTATGATGAACCCAGTATAGTAAGAGTATTGTATCAGTGTCTGTGATGCACCCAGTATAGTACGAGTATTGTATCAGTGTCTGTGATGCACCCAGTATAGTAAGAGTATTGTATCGGTGTCTATGATGCACCCAGTATAGTAAGAGTATTGTATCAGTGTCTGTGATGCACCCAGTATAGTAAGAGTATTGTATCAGTGTCTGTGATGCAGACTGACTCATCTATAGACTGACTGTCTGAGTAGATCAACCGTCTGCCTGTCTCTGACTGTTCGCTGGAGGCGAACAGGGAACGGACAGGCAGGATTCCCAGCTTGTATCAGTAACTCTGAAACCAGCAGGACCAAATGCATTCCCAAACACTCCTATCTCTCATCTGTATTCCACACAGCAGAGCTCTGAGCAGAGGGGAGCATGGGGTGGGGGTGGGGGGGCAAGCCTGGCACTGCCAAGTTCAAACTCTCTTTTTTTTAATGTTACTCCAACATCCAACATCCAACAATATATTAATATTTAATTGTATAAAAAAAAAAAAATGTTCATCAATTATTCACCTTCAGCGTTCTGATTTTAAACCACTTTTCTGGGGGATCTGGCTTGGGTTAACGAGAAAGCACACCCAGTGATGCCTGGCTGATACCTAATCTTCCACACAGACAGTTTAGCGGAGGACGCACACACACACACACACACACACCACAGGGTGCCCTCAGGAATTCATGAATGTTTAATTAGCATATCACGACTACAGATGAATTCAATCCTGGATAAACGGCCTCACGCTCCTTCCTTCATTCACACCAGTGTCCGTGTGACAGGTGTATTTTATATCAGTGAAAATGTATTTACAATAGTCTTTGATGACAGGGTTGTCATCCAATGTTTCCTGTTGAAAGTCACATAGCAAACGCATGGTCACATAGCAACCGTATGGTCACATAGCAACCATATGGTCACATAGCAACCATATGGTCACATAGCAACCATATGGCCACATAGCAACCATATGGCCACATAGCAACCTTCATCTGAGCATATTAGCCACAGTAAACTGTTTTCATACTGCTAACTGAAATTATTGAGCTAAACAAATGGGGAAAACTCCAACCTAATGAATAATTTCTCCAAAAAGCCTGGAGCTCTTCCTGTAGCAGACAAGACACTACTACTTGAGGGCCACAGCGTAGCAAACACACTTTATAATCAAGCTAAAAAAACATGTTTGGGATTTCTCTAAGCTTTAACAATGTCAGATGTTGTCCCTCTTATCAGACATGGGAGACCTAGTGATGACGGCTAATGATGGACACTCTGAAGCATCTTTAACCCCATCAGATGTTGTCCCTCTTATCAGACATGGGAGACCTAGTGATGACGGCTAATGATGGACACTCTGAAGCATCTTTAACCCCATCAGATGTTGTCCCTCTTATCAGACATGGGAGACCTAGTGATGTCGGCTAATGATGGACACTCTGAAGCATCTTTAACCCCATCAGATGTTGTCCCTCTTATCAGACATGGGAGACCTAGTGAT
The DNA here is from genome assembly GCF_002021735.2 of Oncorhynchus kisutch. Taxonomy (NCBI): domain Eukaryota; kingdom Metazoa; phylum Chordata; class Actinopteri; order Salmoniformes; family Salmonidae; genus Oncorhynchus; species Oncorhynchus kisutch. Next base: position 8,392 of record NW_022262817.1, read on the forward strand.
GACGGCTAATGATGGACACTCTGAAGCCTGCATCTTTAATGATGGACACTCTGAAGCATCTTTAATGATGGACACTCTGAAGCATCTTTAATGATGGACACTCTGAAGCATCTTTAATGATGGCCACTCTGAAGCCTGCATCTTTAATGATGGACACTCTAAAGCATCTTTAACAACATCAGATGTTGTCCCTCTTATCAGACATGGGAGACCTAGTGATGACGGCTGATGATGGACACACTGAAGCATCTTTAATGATGGACACTCTGAAGCCTGCATCTTTAATGATGGACACTCTGAAGCATCTTTAATGATGGACACTCTGAAGCATCTTTAATGATGGACACTCTGAAGCCTGCATCTTTAATGATGGACACTCTGAAGCCTGCATCTTTAATGATGGACACTCTGAAGCATCTTTAATGATGGACACTCTGAAGCATCTTTAATGATGGACACTCTGAAGCCTGCATCTTTAATGATGGACACTCTGAAGCATCTTTAATGATGGACACTGAAGCCTGCATCTTTAATGATGGACACTCTGAAGCCTGCATCTTTAATGATGGACACTCTGAAGCATCTTTAATGATGGACACTCTGAAGCATCTTTAACCACATAAACAACATATTCTTTCCTCCTTTAACAACACTTAGTTGACTTTAATTATTCCACTTTCCGACAGAGGAAACAGGAACCACCTTCTGGACCTTTACATTGATTTATTGTTGCATATTCCATCTCTTTCTCCCTTGATAAATGATTTACAAAGACACTGTGAAGGGGAACAGAGTGACAGGAACAATGATGACGGGTGTGTTTTCTCTAGTGGGATGTGGGATTGTTATGTTGAGTTAGTGATTACAACACAGTAAAGGGGAGTGGAGGGAAACAGAGATCAAACAGGGAGGGGGGCGGGGCCTGTCAACAACATCATGCTTGAAGGGCCATGCACCTCCTCTTCCTATTTCCCCTCTACCAGCAGCACCACAGTACTACCACCATTCAGCCCTAGCTGTCTCAATAAAGGCTGTGTGTGTGTGCGTGTGTGTGTGTGTGTGTGTGTGTGTCTGTGTGTCTGTGTGTGCGTGTGTGTGTGCGTCTGTGCGTGTTTGTGTGTGTCTGTGTCTGTCTGTGTGTGTGTGTCTGTGTGTGTGTGTGTGTGTGTGCGTCTGTTTGTCAGTGTCTGTCTGTGTGTTTGTGTCTGTGTCTGTTTGTGTGTGTGTGTGTGTGTGTGTGTGTCTGTCTGTGTGTGTCTGTGTCTGTCTGTGTGTGTGTGTGTGTGTGTGTCTGTGTGTCTGTGTGTGTGTGTGTGTGTGTGTGTGTGTGTGTGTGTGTGTGTGTGTGTGTGTGTGTGTGTGTGTGTGTGTGTGTGTGTGTGTGTGTGTGTGTGTGAGAGAGAGTATACCACCCTGCCTTGTCTCAATGCCAGAAATAACAATGCATTATTCATGTCCTGCCTTCTAGGCCACAGACACAAGTCAACGTTGTATTTGTTATTCATTGAAAACGTCTCACGTGACGAATCCTTAAACCAATGGGTTCCCACTGTTCGTCTATTCTCGTGTTGTTGTTCTGCATTATTTCCTGAGGAGATGGAGAGGACAGGAAGGAGTGTTTCTGAGGAGATGCAGGGGACAGGAAGGAGTGTTCCTGAGGAGATGGAGGGGACAGGAAGGATGGTTCTTGAGGAGGTGGAGGGTACAGGAAGGAGGGTTTCTGAGGAGATGGAGGGGACAGGAAGGAAGGTTTCTGAGGAGGTGGAGGGGACAGGAAGGAGGGTTTCTGAGGAGGTGGAGGGGACAGGAAGGAGGGTTTCCAAAAAAGTGTTTATCCCCAAGACGTTTGGTAAAAGTATGAATTAATGAGTGTATCGGATGGAAAATACTGTAGGGACAAACACTACTTAACTCACAAAAGTAATGATTTCCTCATACTGATAAAAAAAAATAACAAAATGTTTCAAATGTTTTTTCTTCATATCTGAGATACATTGAAGCAGAGAATGAAATAAATCATTCCTATCTATATATACTCTGTTCCCACTTCACTGTCTAACGGTCAACACAGATCCATGTAGTGAAGAATGAAAGAAATCATTCCTATCTATATATACTCTGTTTCCACTTCAGTGTCTAACGGTCAACACAGATCCATGTAGTGAAGAATGAAAGAAATCATTCCTATCTATATATACTCTGTTCCCACTTCACTGTCTAACGGTCAACACAGATCCATGTAGTGAAGAATGAAAGAAATCATTCCTATCTATATATACTCTGTTTCCACTTCAGTGTCTAACGGTCAACACAGATCCATGTAGTGAAGAATGAAAGAAATCATTCCTATCTATATATACTCTGTTCCCACTTCACTGTCTAACGGTCAACACAGATCCATGTAGTGAAGAATGAGGAAGACGAGGAAGATGAGGAAGATGTAAAGAGATCCATTGCCTTTATTACCAGGCTGTTTAACACCGTCCTCGGCTCCAGAGACCCCTGGTTGCAGTGAACAGAACCATTAAACGGAGGCCACGTTACCAGCCTGTCACACCCTGACCATAGTTTGCTTTGTATGTTTCTATGTTTTGTTTGGTCAGGGTGTGATCTGAGTGGGCATTCTATGTTGCATGTCTAGTTTGTCTATTTCTATGTTTGGCCTGATATGGTTCTCAATCAGAGGCAGGTGTTAGTCATTGTCTCTGATTGGGAACCATATTTAGGTAGCCTGTTTTGTGTTGGGTTTTGTGGGTGATTGTTCCTGTCTTTGTGTTTGTGGCACCAGATAGGACTGTTTTGTGTTGGGTTTTGGTGGGTGATTGTTCCTGTGTTTGTGGCACCAGATAGGACTGTTTTGTGTGGGTGATTGTTCCTGTGTTTGTGTTTGTGGCACCAGATAGGACTGTTTTGTGTTGGGTTTTGTGGGTGATTGTTCCTGTGTTTGTGGCACCAGATAGGACTGTTTTGTGTTGGGTTTTGGTGGGTGATTGTTCCTGTCTTTGTCTTTGTGGCACCAGATAGGACTGTTTCGTTTTTTCACGGTTCTTGTTTTGTAGATTGTTGTACTTTCATCTTTATTAAAGATGTACAAAACTAACCACGCTGCATTTTGGTCCGACTCTCTTTCGACGGAAGAAAACCGCAACACCAACCCTGTTTTTCCAAGAGAAAACCCCTGAAAAGTGTCTATATCAACACAACTAAATAACAGAAAGGATTTGACATGGAGCTAAAAAGAAAACACACTATTTTCCTCTTCTTGTTATTCCTCTTCTCTTCTTGTTATTCCTCTTCTCTTCTTGTTATTCCTCTTCCATAATTCCTCTTCTGAGGTCCTGTACTCATCCAATCCCCTCTAGACAATCTCTATTCATCTTCTCTTCTTGTTTCTGAGGTCCTGTACTCATCCAATCCCCTCTAGCCAGTCTCTGTTCCTCTTCTCTTCTTGTTTCTGAGGTCCTGTACTCATCCAATCCCCTCTAGCCAGTCTCTGTCCCTGTGGTTTGAATAGGTACATCATACATACTACATCACAGCCAAGCTTTAAAGGTTTGTCCTTTTCATCTGTAGTCAAAACACTTAATAATAACCATAGACATTATACTACTACACTATAATAACCATAGACATTATCCTGGTTATATTACTACACTATAATAACCATAAACATTATCCTGGTTATATTACTACACTATAATAACCATAAACATTATACTACTACACTATAATAACCATAAACATTATACTACTACACTATAATAACCATAAACATTATCCTGGTTATATTACTACACTATAATAACCATAGACATTATACTACTACACTATAATAACCCTAGACATTATCCTGGTTATATTACTACACTATAATAACCATAAACATTATCCTGGTTATATTACTACACTATAATAATCATAAACATTATCCTGGTTATATTACTACACTATAATAACCCTAGACATTATCCTGGTTATATTACTACACTATAATAACCCTAAACATTATACTACTACACTATAATAACCATAGACATTATACTACTACACTATAATAACCATAGACATTATCCTACTACACTATAATAACCATGAACATTATCCTACTACACTATAATAATCATAGACATTATACTACTACACTATAATAACCATAGACATTATCCTGGTTATACTACTACACTATAATAACCATTAACATTATACTACTACACTATAATAACCATTACCATTATACTACTACACTATAATAACCATAGACATTATCCTGGTTATACTACTACACTATAATAACCATTAACATTATACTACTACACTATAATAACCATTACCATTATACTACTACACTATAATAACCATAGACATTATCCTGGTTATACTACTACACTATAATAACCATTAACATTATACTACTACACTATAATAACCATAACCATATCCTGGTTATACTACTACACTATAATAACCAAAGACATTATCCTGGTTGTATTACTAGCTCCAACGTTTTCTACGAGTCAGCACGGGGGAAAATCTAAATGCAGCCAAGTGGGTTTTAATCACATTTCAAGCAGAACATGGAGTGCGTCCCAAATGGCCCCCTATTCCCTATATAAGTGCAGAGTCCTATTGGTCCTGGTCTAAAGTAGTGGACTATTATAGAGAATAGGGTCCCTTGTGGGATGCGGTCATGGAGAGAGAAGTTGTATCTATTCTAACTTGTATCTAAATTAGGCTTCTCATATCTCCTCATCCAACAGAGCATCTGCATATATTGGTGACCTAGTTACTGAGGGTAGGATGGGGTAAGAGGATACCCCCCATGTCATGTTTAGGAGCTGTGTGAGGGTAGGATTGATTGGGGTAAGAGAGGATCCCCCATGTCTTTCTGTAGAGCTGTGTGAGGGTAGGATTGGTTGGGGTAAGAGAGGATCCCCCATGTCTTTCTGTAGAGCTGTGTGAGGGTAGGATTGGTTGGGGTAAGAGAGGATCCCCCATGTCTTTCTGTTGAGCTGTGTGAGGGTAGGATTGGTTGGGGTAAGAGAGGGTCCACCATGTCTTTCTGTGGAGCTGTGTGAGGGTAGGATTGGTTGGGGTAAGAGAGGGTCCCCCATGTCTTTCTGTGGAGCTGTGTGAGGGTAGGATTGGTTGGGGTAAGAGAGGATCCCCCATGTCTTTCTGTGGAGCTGTGTGAGGGTAGGATTGGTTGGGGTAAGAGAGGATCCCCCATGTCTTTCTGTGGAGCTGTGTGAGGGTAGGATTGGTTGGGGTAAGAGAGGGTCCCCCATGTCTTTCTGTTGAGCTGTGTGAGGGTAGGATTGGTTGGGGTAAGAGAGGGTCCACCATGTCTTTCTGTGGAGCTGTGTGAGGGTAGGATTGGTTGGGGTAAGAGAGGGTCCCCCATGTCTTTCTGTGGAGCTGTGTGAGGGTAGGATTGTTTGGGGTAAGAGAGGGTGCACCATGTCTTTCTGTGGAGCTGTGTGAGGGTAGGATTGTTTGGGGTAAGAGAGGGTCCACCATGTCTTTCTGTGGAGCTGTGTGAGGGTAGGATTGGTTGGAGTAAGAGAGGGTCCACCATGTCTTTCTGTTGAGCTGTGTGAGGGTAGGATTGGTTGGGGTAAGAGAGGGTCCACCATGTCTTTCTGTGGAGCTGTGTGAGGGTAGGATTGGTTGGGGTAAGAGAGGGTCCACCATTTCTTTCTGTGGAGCTGTGTGAGGGTAGGATTAGTTGGGGTAAGAGAGGGTCCCCCGTCTTTCTGTGGAGCTGTGTGAGGGTAGGATTGGTTGGGGTAAGAGAGGATCCCCCATGTCTTTCTGTAGAGCTGTGTGAGGGTAGGATTGGTTGGGGTAAGAGAGGGTCCACCATTTCTTTCTGTGGAGCTGTGTGAGGGTAGGATTAGTTGGGGTAAGAGAGGGTCCACCATGTCTTTCTGTGGACGCCAACCATGAAAAGATCGAACATTGGGACATTTTCAAATAAAAATCCATTGTATACTGAAGCAATAAGGCACGAGGAGGTGTGGTATAGGTTAGACTCAAGAATAGACTCCTTAAACCTCGTTATAAACTCGTTTATAATAGCAATAAGGCACGAGGAGGTGTGGTATAGGTTAGACTCAAGAATAGACTCCTTAAACCTCGTTATAAACTCATTTATAATAGCAATAAGGCACGAGGAGGTGTGGTATAGGTTAGACTCAACCGTAGACTCCTTAAACCTCGTTATAAACTCATTTATAATAGCAATAAGGCACGAGGAGGTGTGGTATAGGTTAGACTCAACCGTAGACTCCTTAAACCTCGTTATAAACTCATTTATAATAGCAATAAGGCACGAGGAGGTGTGGTATAGGTTAGACTCAACCGTAGACTCCTTAAACCTCGTTATAAACTCATTTATAATAGCAATAAGGCACGAGGAGGTGTGGTATAGGTTAGACTCAACCGTAGACTCCTTAAACCTCGTTATAAACTCATTTATAATAGCAATAAGGCACGAGGAGGTGTGGTATAGGTTAGACTCAACCGTAGACTCCTTAAACCTCGTTATAAACTCATTTATAATAGCAATAAGGCACGAGGAGGTGTGGTATAGGTTAGACTCAACCGTAG
>NW_022262817.1:22500-35000 GCF_002021735.2 Oncorhynchus kisutch
TATTATGGATCCTCATTAGTTCCTGCCAAAGCAGCAGCTACTCTTCCTGGGGTTTATTATGGATCCTCATTAGTTCCTGTCAAGGCAGCATCTACTCTTCCTGGGGTTTATTATGGATCCCCATTAGTTCCTGTCAAGGCAGCAGCTACTCTTCCTGGGGTTTATTATGGATCCCCATTAGTTCCTGTCAAGGCAGCAGCTACTCTTCCTGGGGTTTATTATGGATCCCCATTAGTTCCTGCCAAAGCAGCAGCTACTCTTCCTGGGGTTTATTATGGATCCCCATTAGTTCCTGCCAAAGCAGCAGCTACTCTTCCTGGGGTTTATTATGGATCCCCATTAGTTCCTGCCAAAGCAGCAGCTACTCTTCCTGAGGTTTATTATGGATCCCCATTAGTTCCTGCCAAGGCAGCAGCTACTCTTCCTGGGGTCCAGCAAAAGGCAGTTTATACAATATTAAAAACATTACAATACATTCACAACTCACTGTGTGCCCTCAGGCCCCTACTCCACCACTACCACATATCTACAACACACTGTGTGCCCTCGGGCCCCTACTCCACCACTACCTCATATCTACAGTACACTGTGTTCCCTCAGGCCCCTACTCCACCACTACCACATATCTACAACACACTGTGTGCCCTCAGGCCCTTACTCCACCACTACCACATATCTACAACACACTGTGTGCCCTCAGGCCCCTCCTCCACCACTACCACATATCTACAACACACTGTGTGCCCTCAGGCCCCTACTCCACCACTACCACATATCTACAACACACTGTGTGCCCTCAGGCCCTTACTCCACCACTACCACATATCTACAACACACTGTGTGCCCTCATGCCCTTACTCCACCACTACCACATATCTACAACACACTGTGTGCCCTCAGGCCCCTACTCCACCACTACCACATATCTACAACACACTGTGTGCCCTCAGGCCCTTACTCCACCACTACCACATATCTACAACACACTGTGTGCCCTCAGGCCCTTACTCCACCACTACCACATATCTACAACACACTGTGTCCCCTCAGGCCCTTACTCCACCACTACCACATATCTACAACACACTGTGTGCCCTCAGGCCCCTACTCCACCACTACCACATATCTACAACACACTGTGTGCCCTCAGGCCCCTACTCAACCACTACCACATATCTACAACACACTGTGTGCCCTCAGGCCCCTACTCAACCACTACCACATATCTACAACACACTGTGTGCCCTCAGGCCCTTACTCCACCACTACCACATATCTACAACACACTGTGTGCCCTCAGGCCCCTACTCCACCACTACCACATATCTACAACACACTGTGTGCCCTCAGGCCCCTACTCAACCACTACCACATATCTACAACACACTGTGTGCCCTCAGGCCCCTACTCAACCACTACCACATATCTACAACACACTGTGTGCCCTCAGGCCCTTACTCCACCACTACCACATATCTACAACACACTGTGTGCCCTCAGGCCCCTACTCCACCACTACCACATATCTACAACACACTGTGTGCCCTCAGGCCCTTACTCCACCACTACCACATATCTACAACACACTGTGTGCCCTCAGGCCCCTACTCCACAACTACCACATATCTACAACACACTGTGTGCCCTCAGGCCCCTACTCCACCACTACCACATATCTACAACACACTGTGTGCCCTCAGGCCCTTACTCCACCACTACCACATATCTACAACACACTGTGTGCCCTCAGGCCCCTACTCCACCACTACCACATATCTACAACACACTGTGTGCCCTCAGGCCCTTACTCCACCACTACCACATATCTACAACACACTGTGTGCCCTCAGGCCCCTACTCCACAACTACCACATATCTACAACACACTGTGTGCCCTCAGGCCCCTACTCCACCACTATCACTATCTACAACACACTGTGTGCCCTCAGGCCCTTACTCCACCACTACCACATATCTACAACACACTGTGTGCCCTCAGGCCCTTACTCCACCACTACCACATATCTACAACACACTGTGTGCCCTCAGGCCCCTACTCCACCACTACCACATATCTACAACACACTGTGTGCCCTCAGGCCCCTACTCAACCACTACCACATATCTACAACACACTGTGTGCCCTCAGGCCCTTACTCTACCACTACCACATATCTACAACACACTGTGTGCCCTCAGGCCCTTACTCCACCACTACCACATATCTACAACACACTGTGTGCCCTCAGGCCCTTACTCCACCACTACCACATATCTACAACACACTGTGTGCCCTCAGGCCCCTACTCAACCACTACCACATATCTACAACACACTGTGTGCCCTCAGGCCCCTACTCAACCACTACCACATATCTACAACACACTGTGTGCCCTCAGGCCCCTACTCCACAACTACCACATATCTACAACACACTGTGTGCCCTCAGGCCCCTACTCCACCACTACCACATATCTACAACACACTGTGTGCCCTCAGGCCCTTACTCCACCACTACCACATATCTACAACACACTGTGTGCCCTCAGGCCCCTACTCCACCACTACCACATATCTACAACACACTGTGTGCCCTCAGGCCCTTACTCCACCACTACCACATATCTACAACACACTGTGTGCCCTCAGGCCCCTACTCCACAACTACCACATATCTACAACACACTGTGTGCCCTCAGGCCCCTACTCCACCACTACCACATATCTACAACACACTGTGTGCCCTCAGGCCCTTACTCCACCACTACCACATATCTACAACACACTGTGTGCCCTCAGGCCCCTACTCCACCACTACCACATATCTACAACACACTGTGTGCCCTCAGGCCCTTACTCCACCACTACCACATATCTACAACACACTGTGTGCCCTCAGGCCCCTACTCCACAACTACCACATATCTACAACACACTGTGTGCCCTCAGGCCCCTACTCCACCACTATCACTATCTACAACACACTGTGTGCCCTCAGGCCCTTACTCCACCACTACCACATATCTACAACACACTGTGTGCCCTCAGGCCCTTACTCCACCACTACCACATATCTACAACACACTGTGTGCCCTCAGGCCCCTACTCCACCACTACCACATATCTACAACACACTGTGTGCCCTCAGGCCCCTACTCAACCACTACCACATATCTACAACACACTGTGTGCCCTCAGGCCCTTACTCTACCACTACCACATATCTACAACACACTGTGTGCCCTCAGGCCCTTACTCCACCACTACCACATATCTACAACACACTGTGTGCCCTCAGGCCCTTACTCCACCACTACCACATATCTACAACACACTGTGTGCCCTCAGGCCCCTACTCCACCACTACCACATATCTACAACACACTGTGTGCCCTCAGGCCCCTACTCCACCACTACCACATATCTACAACACACTGTGTCCCCTCAGGCCCTTACTCCACCACTACCACATATCTACAACACACTGTGTGCCCTCAGGCCCCTACTCCACCACTACCACATATCTACAACACACTGTGTGCCCTCAGGCCCTTATTCCACCACTACCACATATCTACAACACACTGTGTGCCCTCAGGCCCCTACTCCACCACTACCACATATCTACAACACACTGTGTGCCATCAGGCCCTTATTCCACCACTACCACATATCTACAACACACTGTGTGCCCTCAGGCCCCTACTCCACCACTACCACATATCTACAACACACTGTGTGCCCTCAGGCCCCTACTCCACCACTACCACATATCTACAACACACTGTGTGCCCTCAGGCCCTTACTCAACCACTACCACATATCTACAACACACTGTGTGCCCTCAGGCCCTTACTCCACCACTACCACATATCTACAACACACTGTGTGCCCTCAGGCCCTTACTCCACCACTACCACATATCTACAACACACTGGGTCCCCTCAGGCCCTTACTCTACCACTACCACATATCTACAATACACTGTGTGCCCTCAGGCCCTTACTCCACCACTACCACATATTCACAACACACTGTGTCCCCTCAGGCCCCTACTCCACCACTACCACATATCTACAGTACTAAATCCATGTGTATGTATAGTGCGTACGTTATTGTGTGTGTGTGTGTGTCCGTGCGTGCGTGTGTGTGTGTGTGTGTGTGTGTGTGTGTGTGCATGTATCTGTGTCAATGTTTGTGTTTCTTCACAGTCCCCACTGTTCCATAAGGTGTTTTTTTGTCTGTTTTTTAAATCTAATTTTCCTGCTTGTGTCAGTTACCTGATGTGGAATAGAGTTCCATGTAGTCATGGCTCTATGTAGTACTGTGGAATAGAGTTCCATGTAGTCATGTCTCTATGTAGTACTGTGGAATAGAGTTCCATGTAGTCATGGCTCTATGTAGTACTGTGGAATAGAGTTCCATGTAGTCATGGCTCTATGTAGTACTGTGGAATAGAGTTCCATGTAGTCATGGCTCTATGTAGTACTGTGGAATAGAGTTCCATGTAGTCATGGCTCTATGTATTACTGTGGAATAGAGTTCCATGTAGTCATGGCTCTATGTAGTACTGTGGAATAGAGTTCCATGTAGTCACGGCTCTATGTAGTACTGTGGAATAGAGTTCCATGTAGTCATGGCTCTATGTAGTACTGTGGAATAGAGTTCCATGTAGTCATGGCTCTATGTAGTACTGTGGAATAGAGTTCCATGTAGTCATGGCTCTATGTAGTACTGTGGAATAGAGTTCCATGTAGTCATGGCTCTATGTAGTACTGTGGAATAGAGTTCCATGTAGTCATGGCTCTATGTAGTACTGTGGAATAGAGTTCCATGTAGTCATGGCTCTATGTAGTACTGTGGAATAGAGTTCCATGTAGTCATGTCTCTATGTAGTACTGTGGAATAGAGTTCCATGTAGTCATGGCTCTATGTAGTACTGTGGAATAGAGTTCCATGTAGTCATGGCTCTATGTAGTACTGTGGAATAGAGTTCCATGTAGTCATGGCTCTATGTAGTACTGTGGAATAGAGTTCCATGTAGTCATGGCTCTATGTATTACTGTGGAATAGAGTTCCATGTAGTCATGGCTCTATGTAGTACTGTGGAATAGAGTTCCATGTAGTCACGGCTCTATGTAGTACTGTGGAATAGAGTTCCATGTAGTCATGGCTCTATGTAGTACTGTGGAATAGAGTTCCATGTAGTCATGGCTCTATGTAGTACTGTGGAATAGAGTTCCATGTAGTCATGGCTCTATGTAGTACTGTGGAATAGAGTTCCATGTAGTCATGGCTCTATGTAGTACTGTGGAATAGAGTTCCATGTAGTCATGGCTCTATGTATTACTGTGGAATAGAGTTCCATGTAGTCATGGCTCTATGTAGTACTGTGGAATAGAGTTCCATGTAGTCATGGCTCTATGTAGTACTGTGGAATAGAGTTCCATGTAGTCATGGCTCTATGTAGTACTGTGGAATAGAGTTCCATGTAGTCATGGCTCTATGTAGTACTGTGGAATAGAGTTCCATGTAGTCATGGCTCTATGTATTACTGTGGAATAGAGTTCCATGTAGTCATGGCTCTATGTAGTACTGTGGAATAGAGTTCCATGTAGTCATGGCTCTATGTAGTACTGTGGAATAGAGTTCCATGTAGTCATGGCTCTATGTGGTACCGTGCGCCTCCTATAGTCTGTTCTGGACTTGGGGACTGTGAAGAGACCTCTGGGGACATGTCTTGTGGGGTATTTATGGGTGTCTGAGCTGTGTGTTAGTAGTTTAGACAGACAGCTCGGTGCATTCTACATGTCAATACCTCTCACAAATAAAAGTAGTGATGAAGTCAATCTCTCCTCCACTTTCAGCCAGGAGAGATTGACATGCATGTTATTAATATTAGCTCTCTGTGTATATCCAAGGGCTGGCCGTGCTGCCCTGTTCTGAGGGCCAGCCGTGCTGCCCTGTTCTGAGGGCCAGCCGTGCTGCCCTGTTCTGAGGACCAGCCGTGCTGCCCTGTTCTGAGGGCCAGCCGTGCTGCCCGGTTCTGAACCAATTGCAATTTTCCTAAGTCCTTTTTTGTGGCACCTGACCACAAGACTGAACAGTAGTCAAGGTGTGACAAAACTAGGGCCTGTAGAACCTGCCTTGTTGATAGAGTTGTTAAGAAGGTAGAAACTAGGGCCTGTAGGACCTGCCTTGTTGATAGTGTTGTTAAGAAGGTAGAGCATCGCTTTATTATAGACAGACTTCTCCCCATCTTAGCTACAACTGCATCAATATGTTTTGACCATGACAGGTTACAATCTAGTGTTACTCCAAGCAGTTTATTATTAGTAAACACTAGACAAACCCTGCTACTCCTTCAGTATTAGTAAACACTAGACAAACCCTGCTACTCCTTCAGTGTGATTGAACACTAGACAAACCCTGCTACTCCTTCAGTATTAGTAAACACTAGACAAACCCTGCTACTCCTTCAGTATTAGTAAACACTAGACAAACCCTGCTTCTCCTTCAGTATTAGTAAACACTAGACAAACCCTGCTACTCCTTCAGTGTGATTAAACACTAGACAAACCCTGCTTCTCCTTCAGTATGATTAAATACTAGACAAACCCTGCTACTCCTTCAGTGTGATTAAATACTAGACAAACCCTGCTACTCCTTCAGTGTGATTAAATACTAGACAAACCCTGCTACTCCTTCAGTGTGATTAAACACTAGACAAACCCTGCTACTCCTTCAGTATTAGTAAACACTAGACAAACCCTGCTACTCCTTCAGTGTGATTAAACACTAGACAAACCCTGCTACTCCTTCAGTGTGATTAAACACTAGACAAACCCTGCTTCTCCTTCAGTATGATTAAACACTAGACAAACCCTGCTACTCCTTCAGTGTGATTAAATACTAGACAAACCCTGCTACTCCTTCAGTGTGATTAAATACTAGACAAACCCTGCTACTCCTTCAGTGTGATTAAACACTAGACAAACCCTGCTACTCCTTCAGTATTAGTAAACACTAGACAAACCCTGCTACTCCTTCAGTGTGATTAAACACTAGACAAACCCTGCTACTCCTTCAGTGTGATTAAACACTAGACAAACCCTGCTTCTCCTTCAGTATGATTAAACACTAGACAAACCCTGCTACTCCTTCAGACACAACCTAACAAAAAATTAAAACAGGCCCAAAACAGGTTGTAAACCAAACCCTGTCTGGTTAGCAGGGGAGTCACACGGGCTCTAAAACAGGAGATTAAACCTCCACATCACCCTTAGAAACCCGACCCGGTTACCGTTGCCCAAGGAGACCCCAAATAGCATATTTCTGAGAATAAATCAATTCTGCTGTACAAAAGAAATCTCTGAAAACGTGTGGTTTTGTATCTCTTTTAATTCCCACATATACATCACAAACATTTCAAGTGACTATATTTCACCCCCCCCCCCAAAATAAATCTATAATATTCTTTGAAAATGTACTCAGAACATCTTATGAGTATTTTACATGCATTACATTTTCAGAAACTCTCTCTATTTAACAACATAAGAAACCAATCGGAGGAGCAAGACGTGAGGTTTTCCATTGGTTATGCCCACCACAGACGGCCAATCGGATTGAGATCTGGTGACTGGGCAAGCCACTGCAGGAAGCTGAATTACCATGTTTATGGAGCCATTCCTGTGCGATCTTATCCTTGCGGAATTGGGGAATTATCCCGCTGAAGAAAATAATATATTCGCAGATGGATACACTGCTGCCACCTGATTGGCCGTAATGCTCCACTTTTATCAAGGGACCCAATGTGTGCCATGACAACGCACCCCGACACCATCCCACCGGCCTACAATGTTGACACGCGGCATGATGGACGCATGGAAGTGGTTTTCTCTATAACATAGTCCTTGTCCATCAGCGTGAAACAGCAGGAACCGGGATTCATTAGACCAGGCAATGTTTTTTTTCTCCTTCCAATTCTCCAGTGTCCAGTGTTTTTGTTCCTCAGCCTACTGCCCCCGCAGTTTCTTGTTTTCTTTTTTATGTTGTTGAAAGAAGTGGAAGTGTGTGAGGTTGTCAGTTGCCATGTCCCATTTGTGTCAAGGTACGATGAGTTGTGCATTCTCTTATGGGCAGCAACGTTGTACTGGACTGTCAGTTTACCTAACTTTAGTCCCGTCTGTTGCTCTGCACAATTCGTGACAGCCTCCTTTGTCCTCTTTCATAAATTACTCGTTTTCAAACCCTGGTTTTCCGTTGGCTGGATGTCCTTTTGGGTGGTGGAGCATTTTTTTGGGATACACACAGGAAACTGTCGGAGTGTGGAAAAACCCAGCAGCGTTGCAGTTCTTAACACTGAAAGCTGGCACCTACTACCATAACCCCGTTCAAAGGCACTTCGATCGTTTGTCTTGCCCCTCTGAACGGCACACCTACACAAACCTGATCAGTCTATGTCATGGAGAAGAGCAGGTGTTCCCTCATGTCTTCTACACTCAGTGTGTATGTCGCATCAGGTTTTAAAGGGTTAAAACAGCAAGGCAGAGTGGTGGAGTAGTGGAGTGGCGGAGTGGTGGAGTAGTAGAGTGGTGGGGTGGTAGAGTGGTGGGGTGGTGGAGTAGTGGAGTGGTGGGGTGGTGGAGTGGTAGAGTGGCGGGGTAGTGGAGTAGTGGAATGGTGGGGTGGAGGAGTGGAGGAGTGGTGGGGTGGTGGGGTGGTGGAGTGGTGGAGTGGTGGAGTGGTGGGGTGGAGGAGTGGAGGAGTGGTGGGGTGGTGGAGTGGTGGGGTGGTGGAGTGGTGGAGTGGTGGAGTGGTGGGGTGGTGGAGTGGTGGAGTGGTGGGGTGGTGGAGTGGTGGAGTGGTGGGGTGGTGGAGTGGTGGAGTGGTGGGGTGGTGGAGTGGTGGAGTGGTGGGGTGGTGG
The DNA here is from genome assembly GCF_002021735.2 of Oncorhynchus kisutch. Lineage (NCBI taxonomy): Eukaryota > Metazoa > Chordata > Actinopteri > Salmoniformes > Salmonidae > Oncorhynchus > Oncorhynchus kisutch. Next base: position 31,427 of record NW_022262817.1, read on the forward strand.
AGTAGTGGAGTGGTGGAGTGGTGGAGTGGTGGAGTGGTGGAGTGGTGGGGTGGTGGAGTAGTGGAGTGGTGGAGTGGTGGAGTGGTGGGGTGGTGGGGTGGTGGAGTGGTGGGGTGGTGGAGTGGTGGGGTGGTGGGGTGGTGGGGTGGTTGCGTAGTGGAGTGGTGGAGTGGTGGAGTGGTGGGGTGGTGGAGTGGTGGAGTGGTGGGGTGGTGGAGTGGTGGAGTGGTGGGGTGGTGGAGTGGTGGAGTAGTGGAATGGTAGGGTGGTGGAGTGGTGGAGTGGTGGAGTAGTGGAGTGGTGGGGTGGTGCAGTGGTGGAGTGGTGGGGTGGTGGAGTAGTGGAGTGGTGGAGTGGTGGGGTGGTGGAGTGGTGGAGTGGTGGGGTGGTGGAGTGGTGGGGTGGTGGAGTGGTGGGGTGGTGGAGTGGTGGAGTGGTGGGGTGGTGGGGTGGTGGAGTGGTGGAGTGGTGGGGTGGTGGAGTGGTGGAGTGGTGGGGTGGTGGAGTAGTGGAGTGGTGGAGTGGTGGAGTGGTGGGGTGGTGGGGTGGTGGAGTGGTGGGGGTGGTGGAGTGGTGGGGTGGTGGGGTGGTGGCGTAGTGGAGTGGTGGAGTGGTGGAGTGGTGGGGTGGTGGAGTGGTGGAGTGGTGGGGTGGTGGAGTGGTGGAGTGGTGGGGTGGTGGAGTGGTGGGGTGGTGGAGTGGTGGAGTAGTGGAATGGTGGGGTGGTGGAGTGGTGGAGTGGTGGAGTGGTGGAGTGGTGGGGTGGTGGGGTGGTGGAGTGGTGGGGTGGTGGGGTGGTGGGGTGGTGGAGTGGTGGGGTGGTGGAGTGGTGGGGTGGTGGAGTGGTGGAGTGGTGGGGTGGTGGGGTGGTGGGGTGGTGGAGTGGTGGGGTGGTGGAGTGGTGGAGTGGTGGGGTGGTGGGGTGGTGGAGTGGTGGGGTGGTGGGGTGCGGTGGTGGGGTGGTGGAGTGGTGGAGTGGTGGGGTGGTAGAGTGGAGGAGTGGAGGAGTAGTGGGGTGAGTCACACAGTCAAACAAGCTCTGGACCTCCCAGACAAGCTGCCTGTTAGGTATTATACACAGACAGGGTCTAAGGCAGAGGACAAAGCTAAACTTAAAACAAACTCTAAAACAGAGGGACCAACCCTGTCTGCCTGCCTGTCTGCCTGCCTGGCTGCCTGCCTGCCTGCCTGCCTGCCTGGCTGCCTGCCTGGCTGCCTGCCTGCCTGGCTGCCTACCTGGCTAGCTGGAATCAGTCATGCAGGTTGGGGAGTCCCCAGGAAAGATGCTTGTTAGACCAACAGAGACACGAAACCCCACTGTAGACCAGTTACTAAAGTTAACACAGAGGAGACCCCCACTGTAGACCAGCTACTAGAGTTAACACAGAGGAGACCCCCACTGTAGACCAGAGAGGGGAGAGTCTGAGGGATTTAATGATGGCTAATGTGACCCTGTGACTAGGAGGCTTTGGAAGCATCAAAATGGTACCCTATTCCCTATATAGTGCACTACTTTAGACCAGAGCCCTATTCCCTATATAGTGCACTACTTTAGACCAGGGCCCTATTCCTTATATAGTGCACAACTTTAGACCAGGGCCCTATTCCCTATATAGTACACTACTTTAGACCAGAGCCCTATTCCCTATATAGTGCACTACTTTAGACCAGAGCCCTATTCCCTATATAGTGCACAACTTTAGACCAGGGCCCTATTCCCTATATAGTGCACAACTTTAGACCAGAGCCCTATTCCCTATATAGTGCACAACTTTAGACCAGGGCCCTATTCCCTATATAGTACACTACTTTAGACCAGAGCCCTATTCCCTATATAGTGCACTACTTTAGACCAGAGCCCTATTCCCTATATAGTACACTACTTTAGACCAGAGCCCTATTCCCTATATAGTGCACAACTTTAGACCAGGGCCCTATTCCCTATATAGTACACTACTTTAGACCAGAGCCCTATTCCCTATATAGTGCAATACTTTAGACCAGAGCCCTATTCCCTATATAGTGCACAACTTTAGACCAGGGCCCTATTCCCTATATAGTACACTACTTTAGACCAGAGCCCTATTCCCTATATAGTGCACTGCTTTAGACCAGAGCCCTATTCCCTATATAGTGCACTACTTTAGACCAGAGCCCTATTCCCTATATAGTACACTACTTTAGACCAGGGCCCTATTCCCTATATAGTGCACTACTTTAGACCAGAGCCCTATTCCCTATATAGTGCACTACTTTAGACCAGAGCCCTATTCCCTATATAGTGCACTGCTTTAGACCAGAGCCCATAAGGCTCCATATAGGGAACAGGGTTAATTTGGGATGGAGTCTATATTTGTGTGTTTTGTTTCAACTCAGACAAACCTCTGATGAACTGCCCTGCCAGAACAATGCAAGGAAGGCCATTAGGAATCCACAGGGCTGAGCCTCACAGCCTGGAGTGAGAGAGACACACAGAGAGAGAGAGAGAGAGAGAGAGAGAGAGAGAGAGAGAGAGAGAGAGAGTGAGAGAGAGAGAGAGAGAGAGGGGGGGGGGGGGGGGGGGGTGTAAAGGCCAGGATGTAAAGGACATGCACCCTGCCAGCCTGGCCAGGATTTATTGTGTATTGGACAAGGGACAAGATAGAGCAGTTGGACTGGACTGGTCTGGACTGCACTGGTCTGAACTGGTCTGGACTGGTCTGGACTGCACTGGTCTGGTCTGGACTGCACTGGTCTGGTCTGGACTGGTCTGGACTGATCCGGACTGGTCTGGACTGGTCTGGACTGATCCGGACTGGTCTGGACTGCACTGGACTGGTCTGGACTGCACTGGTCTGGTCTGGACTGGTCTGGACTGATCCGGACTGGTCTGGACTGGTCTGGACTGATCCGGACTGGTCTGGACTGCACTGGTCTGGCCTGTTCTGAACTGGTCTGGACTGGTCCGGACTGCTCTAGCCTGGTCCGGACTGCTCTGGTCCGGACTGCTCTGGTCTGGACTGGTCTGAACTGGTCTGGTCTGGACAGTGTCCCCCTCAGCTCCAGGTCTAGGCAGTCAGAGGTCCGAAATTATCCACTACTTCTGACCTGGCCCAGAGAAATCACTCAGTGTGTGGACCATCACTCAGTGACTAGATCTGGTCTGTCTGTCAGTCAGGAAGTCAGGAGGTCAGGAGGTCAGGGCCTTGGATCATAGATGAACAAAGTCAGAGGTGGAGGGCAAGCCAGATGTCTAGGTTTACACACGCAAGTACGTACGCACACACACACACACTCACACACACACACACATACACAGAGACACACACACACACACACACACACACAGACACAGACACAGACACATACATACACACACACACAGACACACACACACACACACACACACACACACACACACACACACACATACACACACACACACACACACACACACACACACACACACACACACACACACACACACACACACACACACACACACACACACACACACACACACACACACACACACACGCGTCTGGGCTGTTCACAATCAGCCAAAGAGACGGACCAGTTAAGAGGCCAGAGTGAA
>NW_022262817.1:40000-45000 GCF_002021735.2 Oncorhynchus kisutch
CCTGGTAACAGACTACAGCATATAGAGCCTGGTAACAGACTACAGTATATAGAGCCTGGTAACAGACTACAGCATATAGAGCCTGGTAACAGACTACAGTATATAGAGCCTGGTAACAGACTACAGCATATAGAGCCTGGTAACAGACTACAGCATATAGAGCCTGGTAACAGACTATAGAGCCTGGTAACAGACTACAGCATATAGAGCCTGGTAACAGACTACAGCATATAGAGCCTGGTAACAGACTACAGCATATAGAGCCTGGTAACAGACTATAGAGCCTGGTAACAGACTACAGCATATAGAGCCTGGTAACAGACTACAGCATATAGAGCCTGGTAACAGACTACAGCATATAGAGCCTGGTAACAGACTACAGCATATAGAGCCTGGTAACAGACTACAGCATATAGAGCCTGGTAACAGACTACAGCATATAGAGCCTGGTAACAGACTATAGAGCCTGGTAACAGACACAGCATATAGAGCTGGTAACAGACCTACAGCATATAGAGCCTGGTAACAGACTACAGCATATAGAGCCTGGTAAACGACCTACAAGCATAATAAGCCTTGGTAACAGACTACAGCATATAGAGCCTGGAACAGACTACAGCATATAGAGCCTGGTACAGGACTACAGCATATAGAGCCCTGGTAACAGACTACAGCATATAGAGCCTGGTAAACAGACTACACCATATAGAGCCTGGTAACAGACTACAGCATATAGAGCCTGGTAACAGACTACACCATATAGAGCCTGGTAACAGACTATAGAGCCTGGTAACAGACTACAGCATATAGAGCCTGGTAACAGACTAAGAGCCTGGTAACAGACTATAGAGCCTGGTAACAGACTACAGCATATAGAGCCTGGTAACAGACTATAGAGCCTGGTAACAGACTACAGCATATAGAGCCTGGTAACAGACTATAGAGCCTGGTAACAGACTACAGCATATAGAGCCTGGTAACAGACTACAGCATATAGAGCCTGGTAACAGACTACACCATATAGAGCCTGGTAACAGACTACAGCATATAGAGCCTGGTAACAGACTATAGAGCCTGGTAACAGACTACAGCATATAGAGCCTGGTAACAGACTACAGCATATAGAGCCTGGTAACAGACTACAGTATATAGAGCCTGGTAACAGACTATAGCATATAGAGCCTGGTAACAGACTACAGTATATAGAGCCTGGTAACAGACTACAGCATATAGAGCCTGGTAACAGACTACAGCATATAGAGCCTGGTAACAGACTACAGCATATAGAGCCTGGTAACAGACTACAGCATATAGAGCCTGGTAACAGACTACAGCATATAGAGCCTGGTAACAGACTACAGCATATAGAGCCTGGTAACAGACTACAGCATATAGAGCCTGGTAACAGACTACAGCATATAGAGCCTGGTAACAGACTATAGAGCCTGGTAACAGACTACAGCATATAGAGCCTGGTAACAGACTATAGAGCCTGGTAACAGACTATAGAGCCTGGTAACAGACTACAGCATATAGAGCCTGGTAACAGACTACAGCATATAGAGACTGGTAACAGACTATAGAGCCTGGTAACAGACTATAGAGCCTGGTAACAGACTACAGCATATAGAGCCTGGTAACAGACTACAGCATATAGAGCCTGGTAACAGACTATAGAGCCTGGTAACAGACTACAGCATATAGAGCCTGGTAACAGACTACACCATATAGAGCCTGGTAACAGACTACAGCATATAGAGCCTGGTAACAGACTACAGCATATAGAGCCTGGTAACAGACTACAGCATATAGAGCCTGGTAACAGACTACAGCATATAGAGCCTGGTAACAGACTATAGAGCCTGGTAACAGACTACAGCATATAGAGCCTGGTAACAGACTACAGCATATAGAGCCTGGTAACAGACTACAGCTTATAGAGCCTGGTAACAGACTATAGAGCCTGGTAACAGACTATAGAGCCTGGTAACAGACTACAGCATATAGAGCCTGGTAACAGACTATAGAGCCTGGTAACAGACTACAGCATATAGAGCCTGGTAACAGACTACAGCATATAGAGCCTGGTAACAGACTACAGCATATAGAGCCTGGTAACAGACTACAGCATATAGAGCCTGGTAACAGACTATAGAGCCTGGTAACAGACTATAGAGCCTGGTAACAGACTACAGCATATAGAGCCTGGTAACAGACTACAGCATATAGAGCCTGGTAACAGACTACAGCATATAGAGCCTGGTAACAGACTACAGCATATAGAGCCTGGTAACAGACTACAGCATATAGAGCCTGGTAACAGACTACAGCATATAGAGACTGGTAACAGACTACAGCATATAGAGACTGGTAACAGACTACAGCATATAGAGACTGGTAACAGACTACAGCATATAGAGACTGGTAACAGACTTTATAGAGCCTGGTATAGTTAAGAAAATATTTATAAAATAATAAGTAATTTTAATAACAAGGTTATATACAAGGGGTACAGAGTCAATGTGTGGGGGTACAGGTTAGTCGAGGTAGGTGGGGTACAGGTTAGTCGAGGTCGGTAGGGGTACAGATTAGTCGAGGTCGGTAGGGCTACAGGTTAGTCGAGGTCGGTAGGGGTACAGATTAGTCGAGGTCGGTAGGGGTACAGGTTAGTCAATGTGTGCGGGTACAGCTTAGTCAATGTGTGCGGGTACAGGTTAGTCAATGTGTGGGGGTACAGGTTAGTCGAGGTCAGTAGGGGTACAGGTTAGTCAATGTGTGGGGGTACAGGTTAGTCAATGTGTGGGGGTACAGGTTAGTCGAGGTCAGTAGGGGTACAGGTTAGTCAATGTGTGGGGGTACAGGTTAGTCGAGGTCGGTAGGGGTACAGATTAGTCAATGTGTGCGGGTACAGGTTAGTCAATGTGTGGGGGTACAGGTTAGTCAATGTGTGGGGGTACAGGTTAGTCAATGTGTGGGGGTACAGGTTAGTCGAGGTCGGTAGGGGTACAGGTTAGTCAATGTGCAGGGGTACAGGTTAGTCGAGGTCGGTAGGGGTACAGGTTAGTCGAGGTAGGTAGGGGTACAGGTTAGTCGAGGTCGGTAGGGGTACAGGTTAGTCAATGTGTGGGGGTACAGGTTGGTCGAGGTAGGTAGGGGTACAGGTTAGTCGAGGTAGGTGGGGTACATGTTAGTCGAGGTAGGTAGGGTACAGGTTAGTCGAGGTCGGTGGGTACATGTTAGTCGAGGTAGGTAGGGTACAGGTTAGTCGAGGTAGGTAGGGTACAGATTAGTCGAGGTTGGTAGGGGTACAGGTTAGTCAATGTGTGCGGGTACAGGTTAGTCAATGTGTGGGGGTACAGGTTAGTCGAGGTCAGTAGGGGTACAGGTTAGTCAAGGTAGGTAGGGCACAGGTTATTCGAGGTAGGTAGGGTACAGGTTAGTCGAGGTCGGTAGGGGTACAGGTTAGTCAAGGTAGCTAGGGTACAGGTTAGTCGAGGTAGGTGGGGTACAGGTTAGTCGAGGTAGGTAGGGTACATGTTAGTCGAGGTCGGTAGGGGTACAGGTTAGTCGAGGTAGGTGGGGTACAGGTTAGTTGAGGTAGGTGGGGTACAGGTTAGTCGAGGTAGGTAGGGTACAGGTTAGTCGAGGTAGGTAGGGTACAGGTTAGTCGAGGTAGGTGGGGTACAGGTTAGTCGAGGTAGGTAGGGTACATGTTAGTCGAGGTAGGTAGGGGTACAGGTTAGTCGAGGTAGGTAGGGTACAGGTTAGTCGAGGTAGGTGGGGTATATTCCTCAATGCAATTGGATAAATCACGGCACATGTTCCAGTCTATGCAAAACAGTCCTGTAGCGTAGCATCTGCGTCACCTGACCCCTTCCATATTGAGAAAGTCACTGGTACTTCCTGCTTTAGTTTTCACTTGTACGCAGGAATCACGAGGATAGAGTTATGGTCAGGTTTGCCAAATGGAGGGCGAAGGAGAGCATTGTACGCGTCTCTGTGTGTGGATTAAAGGTGGTCTAGAGTTTTTTTCCCTCTGGTTGCACATGTGACATGCTGGTAGAAATGAGATAGAACTGATTTAAGTATTGCCTGCAGTAACGTCCCCGGCGTTAGCTCCGCTTCTGGATGAGCATTTTCTTTTTTGCTTATGGCCTTCTACAGTTGGTTGAGTGAGGTCTTAGAGCCAGCATCGGTTTATGGTGGTAAATAGACGGCTTCGAATAATATAGATGAGAACTCTCTTGGTAGATAGTCTGCGTCTACAGCTTATCATGATACCTCAAGACTTCTTTAATATTAGACATTACGCAATAGCAGTTATTGACAAATAGACACGGACCTCCACCCCTCATCTTACCAGACGTAGCTGCTCTGTCCTGCCGATGCACAGAAAACCCAGCCAGCTCTAAATCATCCGTGAATCATAAGATATTACAGTTTTTAATGTCCCGTTGGTAGGATAGTCTCGACCGTAGATAATCCAGTTTATTCTCCAGTGATTGGCCAATAGAACCGATGGTAGTGGTGATTTACTCACTCGCCTACGAATCCTAACAAGGCACCCCGACCTTCTCCTTCTGTACCTCTGCCCTTTCTTCACGCGAATGACGGGGATTTGGGCCTGGTCTCCGGAGAAGCAGTATATCCTTTGCGTCGGACTAATTAAAGAAGAAAAAATCTTTGTCCAGTTCGAGGTGAGTGATCGCTGTTCTGATGTCCAGAAACTCTTTTAGGTCATAAGAGACGGAAGCAGCAACACTTTTAGGTACAAAATCACAAACAAAGTGAAAAAACAAACACAATATTACAGTTGGTTAGGAGGCCGTATGACAACAGCCTTCCCCTCCGGCACCGTTCTACCCAGCTGCATTGCGCTGTGAAACATCGCAAGACATTTCATTTCAATGAAAGGAAAGCGAGAGAAGCGGAGTGGGCAGGGGGACTGTTGAGCGATGAGACCGTGGGCAAGGGAGCTGAACAGGGCGGGACTTAATTTG
>NW_022262817.1:47500-55000 GCF_002021735.2 Oncorhynchus kisutch
TGTGATGTCATTGTTGGGTATTGTGATGTTATTGTGGGGTATTGTGATGTCATTATGGGGTATTGTGATGTCATTATGGGGTATTGTGATGTCATTGTTGGGGATTGTGATGTTATTGTAGGGTATTGTGATGTCATTATGGGGTATTGGAATGTCATTATGGGGTATTATGATGTCATTGTTGGGTATTGTGATGTTATTGTGGGGTATTGGGATGTCATTGTGGTGTATTGTGATGTCATTGTTGGGTATTGTGATGTCATTATGGGGTATTGTGATGTCATTGTTGGGTATTGTGATGTCAATGTGGGGTATTGGGATGTCATTATGGGGTATTCTGATGTCATTATGGGCTATTGGGATGTCATTGTGGTGTATTGTGATGTCATTGTTGGGTATTGTGATGTCATTATGGGGTATTGTGATGTCATTGTTGGGTATTGTGATGTCATTATGGGGTATTGTGATGTCATTATGGGGTATTCGGATGTCATTATGGGCTATTGGGATGTCACTATTGGGGTATTGGGATGTCATTATGGGCTATTGGGATGTCACTATTGGGGTATTGTGTGTAGATTGATGAGGATTTTTATGTATATAATCAATTGTATAATAAGGCTGTAATGTATCAAAATGTGGAAAAAGTCAAGGGGTCTGAATACTTTCCGAATGCACTGTAAATCAAGTGTTTGTGAAATATGAACACGAGATTCACATCCCTTTGAAAATATAGATTGAGAGAATATGACATACTGTGCTTGAAGAGTCTATGTCTATGTCATACTGTGCTGAAGAGTCTATCTCATACTGTACTGAAGAGTCTATGTCTATGTCATACTGTGCAGAAGAGTCTATGTCATACTGTGCTGAAGAGTCTATGTCATACTGTACTGAAGAGTCTATGTCATACTGTGCTGAAGAGTCTATGTCATACTGTACTGAAGAGTCTATGTCATACTGTACTGAAGAGTCTATGTCATACTGTGCTGAAGAGTCTATGTCATACTGTACTGAAGAGTCTATGTCTATGTCATAGTGTACTGAAGAGTCTATGTCATACTGTACTGAAGAGTCTATGTCATACTGTACTGAAGAGTCTATGTCATACTGTACTGAAGAGTCTACGTCATACTGTACTGAAGAGTCTATGTCATACTGTACTGAAGGGTCTATGTCTATGTCATACTGTACTGAAGAGTCTATGTCATACTGTACTGAAGAGTCTATGTCATACTGTACTGAAGAGTCTATGTCATACTGTACTGAAGGGTCTATGTCTATGTCATACTGTACTGAAGAGTCTATGTCATACTGTGCTGAAGAGTCTATGTCATACTGTACTGAAGAGTCTATGTATATGTCCTAATGTGCTGAAGAGTCTATGTCATACTGTACCGAAGAGTCTATGTCATACTGTACCGAAGAGTCTATGTCATACTGTACTGAAGAGTCTATGTCTATGTCATACTGTACTGAAGAGTCTATGTCATACTGAAGAGTCTATGTCATACTGTACTGAAGAGTCTATGTCATACTGTACTGAAGAGTCTATGTCATACTGTACTGAATAGTCTATGTCTATGTCATACTGTACCGAAGAGTCTATGACATACTGTACTGAAGAGTCTATGTCTATGTCATACTGTACCGAAGAGTCTATGTATATGTCCTACTGTACTGAAGAGTCTATGTCATACTGTACTGAAGGGTCTATGACATACTGTACTGAAGAGTCTAAGTCATATTGTACCGAAGAGTCTATGTCTATGTCATACTGTACCGGAGAGTCTATGACATACTGTGCTGAAGAGTCTATGTCTATGTCATACTGTACCAAAGAGTCTATGACATACTGTACTGAAGAGTCTATGTCATACTGTACTGAAGAGTCTATGTCTATGTCATACTGTACCGAAGAGTCTATGTCATACTGTACCGAAGAGTCTATGTCTATTATGTTATGTATGCACAGTATGTCATAGACTCTTCAGCACAGTATGACATAGACTCTTCGGTACAGTATGACATAGACTCTTCAGTACAGTATGTCATAGACATAGACTCTTCAGTACAGTATGACATAGACTCTTCGGTACAGTATGACATAGACTCTTCAGTACAGTATGACATAGACTCTTCAGTACAGTATGACATAGACATAGACTCTTCAGTACAGTATGACATAGACTCTTCAGTACAGTATGACATAGAATCTTCAGCACAGTATGACATAGACATAGACTCTTCAGTACAGTATGACATAGACATAGACTCTTCAGTACAGTATGACATAGACTCTTCGGTACAGTATGACATAGACATAGACTCTTCAGTACAGTATGACAGAGACTCTTCAGTACAGTATGACATAGACTCTTCAGTACAGTATGACATAGACTCTTCGGTACAGTATGACATAGACTCTTCAGTACAGTATGACATAGACATAGACTCTTCAGTACAGTATGACATAGACTCTTCAGTACAGTATGACATAGACTCTTTAGTACAGTATGTGGATGTTTCTCCAGCCCTGAGGCTCTAGCCAAGCATGCCAGGGTTAGGATAATAGCATGGAGCAGTGACTCAGGCTTTGGCTAAGCGCTCTTAACACTCCCATGGAGCCACAAGGAAAGGATACAAGGGCACGCGCACACACACACACACACACACACACACACACACACACAGGAGGTTCTGGATCCAGTGTGGAGACAGCTGCTCTGCAGGTCTACAGTAAAACCCTAACACACACACACACACTATCCTAGCTGGAAAGTCCCTAATGATTCTTTTTTTCCAGCCCGGTAAGCATAGCTGTTGTAACAGTGCGAAGGCTATAATTTGGCTAGGCTGGGTACCAAGGTGAAATTAGTCTTACACTGCATGGGTGTTAAGATATGGAATCCCAAAAAAGTATGGGAAAACATATACTTCGTTTTAATTAATAGGCAGCCGAAGCACAATGACACCCCTTCCTGACTGATCCTGTTCCTTCTCCTCTGGTACACCCACTGTCCCTGTGTCTGGTTTCACCTCTCAGATCCTAGTCTGGTACACCCACTGTCCCTGTGTCTGGTTTCACCTCTCAGATCCTAGTCTGGTACACCCACTGTCCCTGTGTCTGGTTTCACCTCTCAGATCCTAGTCTGGTACACCCACTGTCCCTGTGTCTGCTTTCACCTCTCAGATCCTAGTCTGGTACACCCACTGTCCCTGTGTCTGGTTTCACCTCTCAGATCCTAGTCTGGTACACCCACTGTCCCTGTGTCTGCTTTCACCTCTCAGATCCTAGTCTGGTACACCCACTGTCCCTGTGTCTGGTTTCACCTCTCAGATCCTAGTCTGGTACACCCACTGTCCCTGTGTCTGGTTTCACCTCTCAGATCCTAGTCTGGTACACCCACTGTCCCTGTGTCTGGTTTCACCTCTCAGATCCTAGTCTGGTACACCCACTGTCCCTGTGTCTGGTTTCACCTCTCAGATCCTAGTCTGGTACACCCACTGTCCCTGTGTCTGGTTTCACCTCTCAGATCCTAGTCTGGTACACCCACCTTCCCTGTGTCTGGTTTCACCTCTCAGATCCTAGTCTGGTACACCCACTGTCCCTGTGTCTGGTTTCACCTCTCAGATCCTAGTCTGGTACACCCACTGTCCCTGTGTCTGGTTTCACCTCTCAGAACCTAATCTGGTACACCCACTGTCCCTGTGTCTGGTTTCACCTCTCAGATCCTAGTCTGGTACACCCACTGTCCCTGTGTCTGGTTTCACCTCTCAGATCCTAGTCTGGTACACCCACTGTCCCTGTGTCTGGTTTCACCTCTCAGATCCTAGTCTGGTACACCCACTGTCCCTGTGTCTGGTTTCACCTCTCAGATCCTAGTCTGGTACACCCACTGTCCCTGTGTCTGGTTTCACCTCTCAGATCCTAGTCTGGTACACCCACTGTCCCTGTGTCTGGTTTCACCTCTCAGATCCTAGTCTGGTACACCCACTGTCCCTGTGTCTGGTTTCACCTCTCAGATCCTAGTCTGGTACACCCACTGTCCCTGTGTCAGGTTTCACCTCTCAGATCCTAGTCTGGTACACCCACTGTCCCTGTGTCTGGTTTCACCTCTCAGATCCTAGTCTGGTACACCCACTGTCCCTGTGTCTGGTTTCACCTCTCAGATCCTATTGAAGTAGTAGTTAATGACCTAGGAGATGGGGTCAGGGTCAGGGTCAGTAGTAGTTATCGACCTAGGAGATGAGGTCAGGGTCAGTAGTAGTTATTGACCTAGGAGATGGGGTCAGGGTCAGGGTCAGTAGTAGTTATCGACCTAGGAGATGGGGTCAGGGTCAGTAGTAGTTATTGACCTAGGAGATGGGGTCAGGGTCAGGGTCAGTAGTAGTTATTGACCTAGGAGATGGGGTCAGGGTCAGGGTCTGTAGTAGTTATCGACCTAGGAGATGAGGTCAGGGTCAGTAGTAGTTATTGACCTAGGAGATGGGGTCAGGGTCAGGGTCAGTAGTAGTTATCGACCTAGGAGATGAGGTCAGGGTCAGTAGTAGTTATTGACCTAGGAGATGGGGTCAGGGTCAGTAGTAGGAATCGACCTAGGAGATGAGGTCAGGGTCAGTAGTAGTTATCAACCTAGGAGATGAGGTCAGGGTCAGTAGTAGTTATCGACCTAGGAGATGAGGTCAGGGTCAGTAGTAGTTATTGACCTAGGAGATGGGGTCAGGGTCAGTAGTAGTTATCGACCTAGGAGATGAGGTCAGGGTCAGTAGTAGTTCTCAACCTAGGAGATGAGGTCAGGGTTAGTAGTAGTTATTGACCTAGGAGATGGGGTCAGGGTCAGTAGTAGTTATTGACCTAGGAGATGGGGTCAGGGTCAGGGTCAGTAGTAGTTATTGACCTAGGAGATGAGGTCAGGGTCAGTAGTAGTTATTGACCTAGGAGATGGGGTCAGGGTCAGTAGCAGTTATTGACCTAGGAGATGAGGTCCGGGTCAGTATTAGTTATTGACCTAGGAGATGGGGTCAGGGTTAGTAGTAGTTATTGACCTAGGAGATGGGGTCAGTGTTAGTAGTAGTTATTGACCTATGAGATGGGGTCCGGGTCAGTAGTAGTTATTGACCTAGGAGATGGGGTCAGGGTCAAGGTCAGTACTAGTTATTGACCTAGGAGATGGGGTCAGGGTTAGTAGTAGTTATTGACCTAGGAGATGGGGAAAGGGTCAGGGTCAGTAGTAGTTATTGACCTAGGAGATGAGGTCAGGGTCAGTACTAGTTATTGACCTAGGAGATGGGGTCAGGGTCAAGGTCAGTACTAGTTATTGACCTAGGAGATGAGGTCAGGGTTAGTCGTAGTTATTGACCTAGGAGATGGGGTCAGGGTCAGGGTCAGTAGTAGTTATTGACCTAGGAGGTGGGGTCATGGTCAGTAGTAGTTATTGACCTAGGAGATGGGGTCAGGGTTAGTCGTAGTTATTGACCTAGGAGATGGGGTCAGGGTCAGTAGTAGTTATTGACCTAGGAGACGGGGTCAGGGTCAGTACTAGTTATTTACCTAGGAGACGGGGTCAGGGTTAGTAGTAGTTATTGACCTAGGAGATGTGGTCCGGGTCAGTAGTAGTTATTGACCTAGGAGATGGGGTCAGGGTCAGTAGTAGTTATTGACCTAGGAGATGGGATCAGGGTCAGGGTTAGTAGTAGTTATTGACCTAGGAGATGAGGTCAGGGTTAGTAGTAGTTATTGACCTAGGAGATGAGGTCAGGGTCAGTAGTAGTTATTGACCTAGGAGATGGTGTCAGGGTAAGTAGTAGTTATTGACCTAGGAGATGGGGTCGGTGTCCGGGTCAGTAGTAGTTATTAACCTAGGAGATGGGGTCAGGGTCAGGGTTAGTAGTAGTTATTGACCTAGGAGATGAGGTCAGGGTTAGTAGTAGTTATTGACCTAGGAGATGAGGTCAGGGTCAGTAGTAGTTATTGACCTAGGAGATGGTGTCAGGGTAAGTAGTAGTTATTGACCTAGGAGATGGGGTCGGTGTCCCGGTCAGTAGTAGTTATTAACCTAGGAGATGGGGTCAGGGTCAGTAGTAGGTATTAACCTAGGAGATGGGGTCAGTGTATTAACAATATAGGGCTCATGGAACTCTGGCCAGATGTTGTGTACTATATAGGGAATAGGGGGCCATTTTGGTACCAAGTTCAAGATTTAGTTCTGGTTGCTGAGATTAAATTCACACTGATATACTGTCTTGTTGGTCGAGTCTCCAGAAGTATTTGGCCGACACATTGTTTACTCAGGTCCAACATGTCAGTGTAACTTGATCAAAATGAGTAGAGCTGACAACCCATCAGCCCCACTAGAACAACACCAGACATCATAACTCCCATATAGTACAGCCAGCACGGTTTATTAAAGTTATACCAGATCCAACCATGTGTGTGAATGTATGTATGTACTCACTTATGTGTTTTTTTTTTCTGCATCCTGAAATGTTATATTTAAACTTGCTCTAATAAGAAATTTGGTATCCAAGACAGACCTGGGTTCAGGTATTCTTGAAAATCATTTCAAATATTTTATCTGGGCTTGATTGAGTTTGCCTGGAACAAAGGAAACAAGAGAATCGTCTCAAAGGTGATCACTGGCGCTCCAGGAAGGCTAAAGCAAACGCTCAACGTATTTTGAAAGTTGTTGAATACTATCTGAACCCGGGTGTCCTGTCAGACACATGCTCAGCAACACTGTGGATATGAGCTGCCCTCAGAAGACTAGAGGCTGCACTCCAAATGGAACCCTGGGCCCTATGCACTAAATAGGGAATAAGTGGCCATTTGGGACACATGCTGTGTCTGAGCCAAGACGGTCTCATTTCCCTGGGCGCAGCAAGCTGCCTGACCTCGCATGAACTGCTACTAGCAGGGAGAGTAATGCTGCTGCTGCACACACACACACACACACCAAACCCCCCCCCCCTCACACACACACACACACACACACACACACACCAAAACCCACACACACACACACAACCCCAGCTGTAGAGCTGCTGTTTCTGCTGTGGTATGAGACCTATGAGATCACCAGGGCTGGAAAAAACCGAGCTGGACGTTATTCTACTCTTCATTCAACATGCAACACAAACTTTCAGTCAACTTCTACGGGTCCAAATGAAATTACATGTCACACAAATGCCGTAGGTCAAACTACGTGAGTAGAGTTCACTGACCCTAAGAAAACAATCTCAGATTATTCTGTTTTCATTATGCAACAGACTAAAACCACTTCAGTTGGAATAGGCCATGGGGATTTAGATGTGACCTGAATGCTGCAGTTTAAAATAGTACCTTGTAGTCTATAGTTCAACATATAGTCTATAGTTCATCATAGTACCTTGTGGTCTACAGTTCAACATATAGTCTATAGTTCATCATAGTACCATGTAGTCTACAGTTCAACATAGTACCTTGTAGTCTACAGTTCATCATAGTACCTTGTGGTCTAC
>NW_022262817.1:60000-131982 GCF_002021735.2 Oncorhynchus kisutch
TCCCTCCTCTTCTCTCCCTCCTCTTCTCTCTCTCCTCTTCTCTCTCTCCTCTTCTCTCCCTCCACTTCTCTCCCTCCTCTTCTCTGCCTCCTCTTCTCTCCCTCCTCTTCTCTCCCTCCACTTCTCTCTCTCCTCTTCTCTCCCTCCACTTCTCTCTCTCCTCTTCTCTCCCTCCTCTTCTCTCTCTCCTCTTCTCTCCCTCCACTTCCCTGCCTCCTCTTCTCTCCCTCCACTTCTCTCTCTCCTCTTCTCTCCCTCCTCTTCTCTCTCTCCTCTTCTCTCCCTCCACTTCCCTGCCTCCTCTTCTCTGCCTTCTTTCCCCTTCCCTCCACTTCCCTCATTTTCTCTCTTCTTCTCTTCACTCCTCTTCCTCTCATCTCCTCTTTCCTCTCCCCACTCTTCTTTTCCACATTGTTCCTACAGTGTAACTGATACAGTGAAGTAAAATGCAAGCAGGCAAGGCCCCATCAAAGAAAACGTTTTTAAAAAGCCAAGCCAAGTCTGAATGTGCCCAGAGACATGGCATGTGTGCAACCTGTGTGTGGTTGGTGTGAGCCTCTGCCTCTCTCTCTCTCTCTCTCTCTCTCTCTCTCTCTCTCTCTCTCTCTCTCTCTCTCTCTCTCTCTCTCTCTCTCTCTCTCTCTCTCTCTTCTCTCTCTCTCTCTCTCTGTCTCTCTCTCTCTGTCTCTCTGTCTCTCTCTCTCCTCTCTCTCTCCTCTCTCTGGCATGGACAGAATACCTGATCACTGTGACTGACCTAAACTTAAGGAAAACTTTGACTATGTACAGACTCAGTGAGCATAGCCTTGCTATTGAGAAAGGCAGACATGGCTCTCAAGAGAAGACAGGCTAGACAGGAAACTGAGCTGCACTTCCTAACCTCCTGTCCAATGTATGACCATATTAGAGACACATATTTCCCTCAGATTACACAGATGCACAAACAACAAAATTGTAATAAACTCCTCTATCTACTGGGTGAAATTTTTATTTTATTTTACCTTTATTTAACTACTATTTATTTAAATACCACAGTGTGTAAATTACAGCAGCAATATTTGTGACCTGGGGCATCTGCTGAACATTCCAGAAACACAAGCACTTAATGACTGCATGGCCGTGTCCCAAATAGCACCCTATGGCATCATATTCCCCATCTAGTGCACTACTTTTAACTAGGGCCCATAGGACCTATAGGGCTCTGCTCAAAAGTAGTGCACTATAGAGGGAAAAGGGTGCAACTAGAGAACAAAGCCTATGTCACAGAAGGTAGTGGGAGTGATTGGTGAATAAATCAAATAAGGCCCTACCTACTCACCATAAACAGAGAGAGAGAGAGAGAGCTTTTTCTCCAGAGTACGTTAGAAAAACAGCAGTTGAATCAGACGATTATTTTATGGTTACTAAGCAGACAGGTGCTTTCATGTGTCTTACTATGTGTTGTTTTATCTTGAGAAGTTACTCAAGTTACCAGGCTTCATTTGGTGTGCATTTCAAGCTTTCTTTGTGACCTGGACACTACATCTGATTGGTCCTTTTCGTGTTTCATCTTGGGGTCATGACCCTACCAGCGTATTCATCTAAATGGTTTATATAGCCCCAAAGGAAAATGTTAGTTAATATGTGGTTTTTTTTTTTAAATCCACTTTTCTTTGCTTCTCTTTGCAGTTCTCTTCTCTAAGCTGTTCTCTATGCTTCTCTTAGCTGTTCTCTATGCTTCTCTAAGTTGTTCTCTGTGCTTCTCTAAGTTGTTCTCTGTGCTTCTCTTAGCTATTCTCTATGCTTCTCTAAGCTGTTCCCTATGCTTCTCTAAGCTGTTCTCTTCTCTAAGCTGTTCTCTTCTCTAGGCTGTTCTCTATTCTTCTCTTAGCTGTTCTCTATGCTTCTCTAAGTTGTTCTCTGTGCTTCTCTAAGTTGTTCTCTGTGCTTCTCTTAGCTATTCTCTATGCTTCTCTAAGCTGTTCCCTATGCTTCTCTAAGCTGTTCTCTTCTCTTAGCTGTTCTCTATGCTTCTCTAAGTTGTTCTCTGTGCTTCTCTAAGCTGTTCTCTATGCTTCTCTTAGCAGTTCTCTAGCTTCTCTAAGCTGTTCTCATCTCTAAGCTGTTCTCTATGCTTCTCTTAGCTGTTCTCTAGCTTCTCTAAGCTGTTCTCTATGCTTCTCTAAGCTGTTCTCTATTCTTCTCTTAGCTGTTCTCTATGCTTCTCTAAGCTGTTCTCTATTCTTCTCTCAGCTGTTCTCTATGCGTCTCTAAGCTGTTCTCTATTCTTCTCTTAGCTGTTCTCTATGCTTCTCTAAGCTGTTCTCTATTCTTCTCTAAGCTGTTCTCTATGCGTCTCTAAGCTGTTCTCTATGCTTCTCTAAGCTGTTATCTATGCTTCTCTAAGCTGCTCACTTCTCTAAGCTGTTCTCTATGCTTCTCTAAGCTGTTCTCTATGCTTCTCTAAGCTGTTCTCTATAATTCTCTAAGCTGTTCTCTTCTCTAAGCTGTTCTCTATTCTTCTCTTAGCTATTCTCTATGCTTCTCTAAGCTGTTCTCTATGCTTCTCTAAGCTGTTCTCTTCTCTAAGCTGTTCTCTATGCTTCTCTTAGCAGTTCGCTTCTCTAAACTGTTCTCTATGCTTCTCTTAGCAGTTCTCTTCTCTAAGCTGTTCTCTATGCTTCTCTAAGCTGTTCTCTATGTTTCTCTCAGCTGTTCTCTATGCTTCTCTAAGCTGTTCTCTATGCTTCTCTAAGCTGTTCTCCAGGCTTCTCTGAACCATTCTGTATGCTTCTCTTAAAATGGGAGAAAATACTTGTCTCCTCAGCAGCAGGCTGCAATCCAGTCATAGCCAAACCTTCCATAACCTTACGCCACATTCCCAACACATGATCAAGTCGTAACCAAACAGCAACCTGTGATCCAGTCCAAGGCTTACACCACATTCCCAACAGACAACCCACTCCTAGCCAAGCCTTAGTCCACACCACATTCAGCCTGAGATCCAGTCCTAGCCAAGCCTCATTCCTATTCCCTCAGTCCCAACACAGAGCCAAGCCTTCCGCCACATTCCCTGAACCTAAACAAAAAAACAAAAAACTCCCTGATGCTTCCAATATTGGTGTCAGCATTCTGTAAGGACAGATGCTGGGAGACGAGAAGCAAGTACAGGGAGTGAACATTTGAATAAATAACAGACATGAAACAAAACACAGAACGGCGTCTGGACAACAGCATCAATGCAGACACGGGGATCAAACTGAGGAATAGACAGATATAGGGGAGGCAATCAACAAAGTGAAGGAGTCCAATGAAGCGCTGATGTGCGTAACGATGGTGACAGGTGTGCGTAACGATGGTGACAGGTGTGCGTAACGATGGTGACAGGTGTGCATAACGATGGTGACAGGTGTGCGTAATGATGGGCAGCCTGGCGCCCTTGAGCACCAAGGAGGAGGAGCGGGAGCAGGCATGACACAAGGTACAACACACAGCCAAGTCCTGGCCGAGGTACAACACACAGCCAAGCTTCCCCTGTGATCTAGTCCTGGCCGAGGTACAACACACAGCCAAGCTTCCCCTGTGATCTAGTCCTGGCCGAGGTACAACACACAGCCAAGCTTCCACTATGATCTAGTCCTGGCCGAGGTACAACACACAGCCAAGCTTCCCCTGTGATCTAGTCCTGGCCGAGGTACAACACACAGCCAAGCTTCCCCTGTGATCTAGTCCTGGCCGAGGTACAACACACAGCCAAGCTTCCCCTGTGATCTAGTCCTGGCCGAGGTACAACACACAGCCAAGCTTCCCCTTTGATCTAGTCCTGGCTGAGGTACAACACACAGCCAAGCTTCCCCTTTGATCTAGTCCTGGCCGAGGTACAACACACAACCAAGCTTCCCCTTTGATCTAGTCCTGGCTGAGCTGTGACATATGCCACATTCCCAACACATGTGGTGACATCATGAGGTTGAAACAGAGCTCTGTGGATGATTCAGAAGGCAAATCATCCCTTTCTTCCTCCGAAAGGGATGAATCCGTCAGAAGCTGGCTGTAAATAAAACAGGAAAACATCCGCACCATCCACAGACCTGTTAGATTATACACCATCTCAGACCTCTGTTAGATTATACACCATCTCAGACCTCTGTTAGATTATACACCATCTCAGACCTCTGTTAGATTATACACCATCTCAGACCTCTGTTAGATTATACACCATCTCAGACCTCTGTTAGATTATACACCATCTCAGACCTCTGTTAGATTATACACCATCTCAGACCTCTGTTAGATTATACACCATCTCAGACCTCTGTTAGATTATACACCAATTTAGACCTCTGTTAGATTATACACCATCTCAGACCTCTGTTAGATTATACACCATCTCAGACCTCTGTTAGATTATACACCATCTCAGACCTCTATTAGATTATACACCATCTCAGACCTCTGTTAGATTATACACCATCTCAGACCTCTGTTAGATTATACACCATCTCAGACCTCTATTAGATTATACACCATCTCAGACCTCTGTTAGATTATACACCATCTCAGACCTCTGTTAGATTATACACCATCTCAGACCTCTGTTAGATTATACACCATCTCAGACCTCTATTAGATTATACACCAACTCAGACCTCTGTTAGATTATACACCATCTCAGACCTCTATTAGATTATACACCATCTCAGACCTCTGTTAGATTATACACCATCTCAGACCTCTGTTAGATTATACACCAACTCAGACCTCTATTAGATTATACACCATCTCAGACCTCTGTTAGATTATACACCATCTCAGACCTCTGTTAGATTATACACCATCTCAGACCTCTATTAGATTATACACCATCTCAGACCTCTGTTAGATTATACACCATCTCAGACCTCTGTTAGATTATACACCAACTCAGACCTCTGTTAGATTATACACCATCTCAGACCTCTGTTAGATTATACACCAACTCAGACCTCTGTTAGATTATACACCATCTCAGACCTCTGTTAGATTATACACCAACTCAGACCTCTGTTAGATTATACACCATCTCAGACCTCTGTTAGATTATACACCAACTCAGACCTCTGTTAGATTATACACCATCTCAGACCTCTGTTAGATTATACACCATCTCAGACCTCTGTTAAATTATACACCATCTCAGACCTCTATTAGATTATACACCATCTCAGACCTCTGTTAGATTATACACCATCTCAGACCTCTGTTAGATTATACACCAACTCAGACCTCTGTTAGATTATACACCATCTCAGACCTCTGTTAGATTATACACCATCTCAGACCTCTGTTAGATTATACACCATCTCAGACCTCTGTTAGATTATACACCATCTCAGACCTCTGTTAGATTATACCATCTCAGACCTACCATCTCAGACCTCTGTTAGATTATACACCATCTCAGACCTCTGTTAGATTATACACCATCTCAGACCTCTGTTAGATTATACACCATCTCAGACCTCTGTTAGATTATACACCATCTCAGACCTCTGTTAGATTATACACCATCTCAGACCTCTGTTAGATTATACACCATCTCAGACCTCTATTAGATTATACACCATCTCAGACCTCTATTAGATTACACACCAACTCATATTGTACATACCGGTTGTATAAATGTGTGTCCCAAATGGCACCCTATTCCCTATTTAGTGACCAGGGCCCATAGGGGATCTTGACAAAGGTAGTGCACTACATAGGGAATAGAATGCTCTTAGGGTTGCCTGCTATATTCCTTTAGGGCTGAGTGGGGTGAAAACACATGGGGTTTGTTGGAATAACTCAATATTGGGTGTAAGGTATCGGTTATTAACACACACACACACACACACACACACACACACACACACACACACACACACACACACACACACACACACACACACACACACACACACACACACACACACACACACACACACATACACACACACACATTGACATTCCTCCCAGACATAACATCCCAGCCCGTAGTTTCCTAGGCGCTGCCTGTCCTCTCTGCACCATTGGGCTGCATGCAGGATGATGTCAGCTGATACCATTGTCACTGTGTGTGTGTTTGTGTGTTTGTGCGTGAGTGTTTGTTTGTTTATGTGTGTGTGTGTGTGTGTGTGTGCGTGTGTGTCTGTGCGCGTCAGCGGATATGAGCCTCAGATGAGAGGAAGTCATGCTGTTTATGGAGGAAATGACATCACCATGGGAAGACAGTAGGATGACCTCATCCTGTTATGATTATAACCAGCCCGACTGAGCCATACAGTACTGATATCCTGTACTATAGCCCCTACAGTAGATATCCTGATATCCTGTACTATAGCCCCTACAGTAGATATCCTGATATCCTGTACTATAGCCCCTACAGTAGATATCCTGATATCCTGTACTATAGCCCCTACAGTAGATACCCTGATATCCTGATATCCTGATATCCTGTACTATAGCCCCTACAGTAGATACCCTGATATCCTGATTTCCTGTACTATAGCCCCTACAGTAGATATCCTGATATCCTGTACTATAGCCCCTACAGTAGATACCCTGATATCCTGATATCCTGTACTATAGCCCCTACAGTAGATATCCTGATATCCTGTACTATAGCCCCTACAGTACATATCCTGATATCCTGATATCCTGATATCCTGTACTATAACCCCTACAGTAGATATCCTGATATCCTGATATCCTGTACTATAGCCCCTACAGTAGATACCCTGATATCCTGTACTATAGCCCCTACAGTAGATATCCTGATATCCTGTACTATAGCCCCTACAGTAGATATCCTGATATCCTGTACTATAGCCCCTACAGTAGATACCCTGATATCCTGATACCCTGATATCCTGTACTATAGCCCCTACAGTAGATACCCTGATATCCTGATACCCTGATATCCTGTACTATAGCCCCTACAGTAGATACCCTGATATCCTGTACTATAGCCCCTACAGTAGATATCCTGATGTCCTGTACTATAGCCCCTACAGTAGATATCCTGATGTCCTGTACTATAGCCCCTACAGTAGATATCCTGATTTCCTGATATCCTGTACTATAGCCCCTACAGTAGATATCCTGATATCCTGATATCCTGTACTATAGCACCTACAGTAGATATCCTGATATCCTGATATCCTGTACTATAGCCCCTACAGTAGATACCCTGATATCCTGTACTATAGCCCCTACAGTAGATATCCTGATATCCTGTACTATAGCCCCTACAGTAGATATCCTGATATCCTGTACTATAGCCCCTACAGTAGATACCCTGATATCCTGATACCCTGATATCCTGTACTATAGCCCCTACAGTAGATACCCTGATATCCTGTACTATAGCCCCTACAGTAGATATCCTGATATCCTGTACTATAGCCCCTACAGTAGATATCCTGATATCCTGTACTATAGCCCCTACAGTAGATACCCTGATATCCTGATACCCTGATATCCTGTACTATAGCCCCTACAGTAGATACCCTGATATCCTGATACCCTGATATCCTGTACTATAGCCCCTACAGTAGATACCCTGATATCCTGTACTATAGCCCCTACAGTAGATATCCTGATGTCCTGTACTATAGCCCCTACAGTAGATATCCTGATGTCCTGTACTATAGCCCCTACAGTAGATATCCTGATTTCCTGATATCCTGTACTATAGCCCCTACAGTAGATATCCTGATATCCTGATATCCTGTACTATAGCACCTACAGTAGATATCCTGATATCCTGATATCCTGTACTATAGCCCCTACAGTAGATACCCTGATATCCTGTACTATAGCCCCTACAGTAGATATCCTGATATCCTGTACTATAGCCCCTACAGTAGATATCCTGATATCCTGTACTATAGCCCCTACAGTAGATACCCTGATATCCTGATACCCTGATATCCTGTACTATAGCCCCTACAGTAGATACCCTGATATCCTGATACCCTGATATCCTGTACTATAGCCCCTACAGTAGATACCCTGATATCCTGTACTATAGCCCCTACAGTAGATATCCTGATGTCCTGTACTATAGCCCCTACAGTAGATATCCTGATGTCCTGTACTATAGCCCCTACAGTAGATATCCTGATTTCCTGATATCCTGTACTATAGCCCCTACAGTAGATATCCTGATATCCTGATATCCTGTACTATAGCACCTACAGTAGATATCCTGATATCCTGATATCCTGTACTATAGCACCTACAGTAGATATCCTGATATCCTGTACTATACTGTAGATGACAACATGATTGGACACACACGCACACACACACACACACACGAGCGAACATGATTAAAAATCCTTTTGCTCTGTGGGATCAGTGGAGGTCTGAAAGAGAGAGACCTCCCAGGAGTCAGGGAGCTGGAGCCTGGCCCAAAAACAGAGCTCTCTGTTGGGCTAGCTGAGTCAGGACACACAGGGTCATGGAGCTCAGCAGCTGGAGGCCTGAGGACAGTTAGACACTTACTGGGGAGGAAAACTAATAGTGACTTTGGCAGAACAGAACAGCTGTAAAATACTGTGATTATTACCAGGAATATAATGAGATAATATTCACATGGAGGGACACGATCTGGATCTCGTGATTTATTTTAAACAAAATGTTTATCTGAGAATATGGGGGAAAAAAGACCAGGTCTCAATTATAAAGGCTTTAAAGACCATTCATATAGCCTTCATAAAGGCTTTAAAGACCATTCATAGACCATTCATAGAGTCTTCATAAAGGCTTTAAAGACCATTCATAGAGCCTTCATAAAGGCTTTAAAGACCATTCATAGACCATTCATAGAGTCTTCATAAAGGCTTTAAAGACCATTCATAGAGCCTTCATAAAGGCTTTAAAGACCATTCATAGACCATTCATAGAGTCTTCATAAAGGCTTTAAAGACCATTCATAGAGCCTTCATAAAGGCTTTAAAGACCATTCATAGACCATTCATAGAGTCTTCATAAAGGCTTTAAAGACCATTCATAGAGCCTTCATAAAGGCTTTAAAGACCATTCATAGACCATTCATAGAGTCTTCATAAAGGCTTTAAAGACCATTCATAGACCATTCATAGAGTCTTCATAAAGGCTTTAAAGACCATTCATAGAGCCTTCATAAGCCCTTCACAGATGCTTCAAAAATCATTTATAAGCCCATAAATGCCTACCATATAAAATATTGTTTTGCATAACAGGCGTCAATGCAAGCTGGAGGCCACTTCACTCTGGAAAAAAAACATATCGTAGGAAACATTCCCTGAATCATATTTACCAGACAGTGACTGAAACGTAGGGAACATTCCCATTACCAACTGAAACATAGGGAACATTCTCAGTACCAACTGAAACATAGCGAACATTCTCAGTACTGAACCATATTTCACAGTCAGTGATTGAAACATAGGGAACATTCTCTGAATCATATTTACCAGACAGTGTCTGAAGCGTAGGGAACATTCTCAGTACTGAACCATATTTACCAGACAGTGACTGAAACGTAGGGAACATTCTCAGCACCAACTGAAACGTAGGGAACATTCCCAGTACCAACTGAAACGTAGGGAACATTCCCAGTACCAACTGAAACATAGGGAACATTCCCAGTACCAACTGAAACGTAGGGAACATTCTCAGCACCAACTGAAACGTAGGGAACATTCCCAGTACCAACTGAAACGTAGGGAACATTCTCAGTACCAACTGAAATGTAGGGAACATTCTCAGTACTGACTAAAACATAGGGAACATTCTCAGTACTGACTAAAACGTAGGGAACATTCTCAGTACTGAAGCATATTTCCCAGGCATCGGCTGACTACTGTGATATAACTCACACGGAGCCCCTGCTGCAGCAGTTGAATAGCTACCTGTGGTTCAAATTCCAATCTCCGCAGGGTGTATTACCTCACCTTCTCACTGACGCCAAGCAGGACCTCCACTCAAGGCGGTGTGTGTGCGTGCTTGCAGCCATGGGAATTAGTTGTTGATAATCCTGGTAGACGGCGTGTCTCAGTTTTCCAGGATCCTCGTTAGTTACCCATCAGTCTGATTGACAGGTCAGCCGTCACATGTAAATCTGGCAATTTGTGTCAGATGGCGGTTTCAGGATGAGGCAGGAGGTAATGGAGGAAGAAACACCTAGTCTACATCCCATACTGACTGGTAGTCCTGTCTAGACCTACTGGTAGTCCTGTCTACATCCACTGGTAGTCCTGTCTAGACCTACTGGTAGTCCTGTCTAGACCTACTGGTAGTCCTGTCTAGACCTACTGGTAGTCCTGTCTAGACCTACTGGTAGTCCTGTCTAGACCTACTGGTAGTCCTGTCTACATCCACTGGTAGTCCTGTCTAGACCTACTGGTAGTCCTGTCCAGACCTACTGGTAGTCCTGTCTAGACCTACTGGTAGTCCTGTCTAGACCTACTGGTAGTCCTGTCTAGACACACAGGTAGTCCTGTCTAGACACACTGGTAGTCCTGTCTACACAGACACACCTATTATAGTCCTATGAGAACTGGGGTCAAACAGTGTGTGTGTGTATGTTTGTGTGTGTTTGTGTGTGTGTGTGTGTGTGTCTTTGTGTGTGTTTGTGTGTATTTGTGTATGTTTTTGTGTGTTTGTGTATGTTTTGTGTGTGTGTGTGTGTGTGTGTGTGTGTGTGTGTGTGTGTGTGTGTGTGTGTGTGTGTGTGTGTGTGTGTGTGTGTGTGTGTGTGTGTGTGTGTGTGTGTGTATTCCCTTGCTTGCTTAACTGGCTGAAGGAATATGTCTTAAGTTCCAAATCAATATCAGTTTTAAAGAGCCAGAGGTGAACAGGCTGTTTTTTTTACAGAAAAAGTTGCACAACAAAAAAGTGACATTCTGTCTTTAACAATAAAATGAATTAACAGTAAATCCACGTCAACGAGCTCGAGGAGCAAAGATAGAAGAGGACGATTAAATATTTAATCGACTTCAAGCCACAAAAGCTGTGATCCAGATGGTCAGATGATGATGTAACAGAGTCAATACTAACTTTTAACGGCGTGATTATCTCAGGCACCCGCCTTCATTGAATTGTAAATTAAATAAATTAACATATTTACATACCATATTGTCTCCGCTGCCTAAAGTAGACAATTGCCTCCAAAAAGCAAAACACTGAACGAACCATACAACATTGTTTGTTTGTTTCTCACCTCTGGCAGTAATCCAAACATAATTGTTCTTTAAATTGCGTAAATCGGTTCTCGTGAAATTCATTCACACATATGTTTACATTCTCATTTCCACGACCAGAATTTGATTACAAATGTTGTTTTTCTTAAGTATTAACAGCCTTCCTCATATAGATTCAAATTATATTTAATTCTACGCTTCACCATCCAACACATTGAAAGATTGACTCTAGACTATCATGCCACAACATCAGGAAAGAACTAAACAATCATTATGATGTGTTAGCTATCCTAGAAATACAATTAAAATGTCATTTTATTTATAAACTATCATTATGATGTGTTAGCTGTCCTAGAAATACAATTAAAATGTCATTTTATTTATAAACTATCATTATGTGTTAGCTATCCTAGAAATACAATTAAAATGTCATTTTATTTATAAACAATCATTATGATGTGTTAGCTATCCTAGAAATACAATTAAAAAGTCATTTTATTTATAAACTATCATTATGATGTGTTAGCTATCCTAGAAATACAATTAAAATGTCATTTTATTTATAAACTATCATTATGTTGTGTTAGCTATCCTAGAAATACAATTAAAATGTCATTTTATTTATAAACTATCATTATGATGTGTTAGCTTGTCACGGGCGTCCTCCTCTTCATCTGAAGAGGAGAGGCGAGAAGGATCAGACCAAAATGCGGCGTCGTAAGTGTCCATGGTAAATCTTTAATAAAGAAAGTACTGACACTGTATACAAAACAATAAACAAATGACGACCGTGAAGCTACAACATAGACAATCACCCACAAACAAACAGTGCAACCCAGGCTACCTAAGTATGATTCTCAATCAGAGACAACTAATGACACCTGCCTCTGATTGAGAACCATACTAGGCCGAAACATAGAAAACCCCAAATCATAGAAAATCAAACATAGACTGCCCACCCAACTCACGCCCTGACCATACTAACTAAATACAGAACACAGGAAATAAAGGTCAGAACGTGACATAGCTATCCTAGAAATACAATTAAAAAGTCATTTTATCTCTAAACTATCATTATGATGTGTTAGCTGTCCTAGAAATACAATTAAAATGTCATTTTATTTATAAACTATCATTATGATGTGTTAGCTGTCCTAGAAATACAATTAAAAAGTCATTTTATTTATAACCTATCATTATGATGTGTTAGCTGTCCTAGAAATACAATTAAAAAGTCATTATGATGTGTATGGTATCGTAGAAATACAAGTACAAGTCATTCTATGTCCAATGCATCTATACTGTTGTAATTACAGTCATCTGAATGAAAGGAGATCGGACAGCAGGTACATGTCCCATAGAATATTTATGGAATGTGATACGCGATAAAAAGCCTCCTTAGGTTGAATCCCAAATGGCACCCTATTCCCTATTTAGTGCACTACTTTTTGAACAGGGCCAATAGGCCTCTGGTCAAAAAGTAGTGCACTATATGTAGAGAATAGGGTGCTGCTGCTGCTTCATGGTTGATTTAATTCCAGCGGGACATGAATTGTGTTTGGGTTGTTTTATTGGTTCAGACTGGCACATTGACAGGCCTGAGAGGCACTGGAATCAACTGACTTCTGCAGAAACGTGTGAATAATAATCTGGAACATTTCTCCACCCAACAAGGAAATACTTGATGTACATGTAGAATGCAAACGCATCGCCCTTTTAACATAAATCAGGAGACATGATCAAAGTACAGATGTAATGCATCTCTCTCTCTCCCCTCTCTCTCTCACCCTCCCCCTCCCTCTCTCTCTCCCCCTTTCTCTCTCCCTCCCCCTCTCTCTCTCGCCCCCTCTCTCTCTCCCCCTTTCTCTCTCCCTCCCCCTCCCTCTCTCTCTCCCGCCTCTTCCCTCTCTCTCTCCCCCCTCTCTCTCTCTCCCCCTCTCTCTTTCCCCCTCTCTCTCTCGCCCCCTATCTCTCTCCCCCTCTCTCTCTCCCTCCCCCTCCCTCTCTCTCTCCCGCCTCTCCCTCTCTCTCTCCCCCCTCTCTCCTCTCGCCCCCTCTCTCTCTCCCTCCCCCTCCCTCTCTCTCTCCCCCTCTCCCTCCCTCTCTCTCGCCCCCTCTCTCTCTCCCTCCCCCTCCTCTCTCTCTCCCCCCTCTCCCTCTCTCGCCCACTCTCTCTCTCCCCTCCCCCTCCCTCTCTCTCTCCCCCCTCTCCCTCCCTCTCTCTCTGTCTCCCTCTCTCTCTCCCCCCTCTCCCTCCCTCTCTCTCTGTCTCCCTCTCTCTCTCCCCCTCTCCCTCTCTCTCTCTCCCCTCTCTCTCTCTCTCCCCCTCTCTCTCGCCCCCCTCTCTCTCTCCCTCCCCCCCTCCCTCTCTCTCTCCCCCCTCTCCCTCCCTCTCTCTCTGTCTCCCTCTCTCTCTCCTCCCCCTCTCCCTCCCTCTCTCTCTCTCTGTAATGCTGAAGTATGTTTTTATGCAGTCGTATGTAGAAAATGATTTCCATCAGATGCACTATGCTCGTTAAACAACTCAGTTTGAATAGAACATAAAGGAGACTTCCAGGGGGTCTCTGCGAGGTAGTGGTGGTTCTCTTCTGTTGTTCAGGGAATGGACAGAACAAGAGAGAGAGAGAGAGAGAGAGAGAGAGAGAGAGAAAGAGAGAGAGAGAAAGGGGGGGGAGACAGAGAGATAAAGACAGAGGCAGAGACAACAAGAGAGTGAGACAACGAGAGAGAGAGAATGGGAGAGAGGGAAAAGAGAAAGACAGAGAGAGGAGGGGGAAAGGGATGGAGAGAGAGAGAGAGAGAAAGAAGGAGAGAGAGAGAGAGAGAGAGAGAGAGAGAGAGAGAGAGAGAGAGAGGAGGGGGAAAGGGATTGAGAGAGAGAGAGAGAGAGAGAGGAGGGGGAAAGGGATTGAGAGAGAGAGAGAGAGAGAGGAGGGGGAAAGGGATTGAGAGAGAGAGAGAGAGAGGAGGGGGAAAGGGATTGAGAGAGAGAGAGAGAGAGAGAGAGAGAGAGAGAGAGAGAGAGAGAGAGAGAAAGACTAAGAACCCCTACTATGACTGAAAACACGTCACAGCAATAATCACTTACTCAATGTGCTGTGTGGCTCCATACTGCGACACCAATCGATAGAAAAAGGCATGGTAACTAGGTGACGGATCCACCTTGAAAAAGGTCAGGTCTATTAAAATACAAAATCACCTGATTACCACACATCACTCTGTAAAAAGTAGACCCAGAGGGTTAATTCATAATCTGTACTTCGCCGCTGTGAGGAGGTCAAACACATTCTTATTGTATTAAATCCATTTATAGAGAGGCATAAGGCAATAAGGCCTAGCACTGCAGCAGATACACCGAGTGCCAAGGAGAGGAGAGGGATGAGAAGGATGGAGGGAGGAGGATGGAGAGAAGATATCCTATCAGTCAGGGGTAATGTGTTTCGCGGTGTCTCAGACCAGATTAAAATGAAGAAGTGACCTGATTCACTTCTGGTATTTCCAGCTGGATGTTCAAGAGACCAACCTGAGTAAATATGTCTTAACTGTGAACGATTAGAGCCACCCTACTGTGGCTGGCCACTTTACCCTGCCTTCATGTATATATCTACCTCAAGTACCCCATACCTCCCCCTCTCTCTCTCCCCCCTCTCCCTCTCTCTCTCTCTCTCCCTCTCTCTCTCTCTCTCTCTCTCTCTCCCCCCCCCTCTCCCTCTCTCTCTCCCTCTCTCTCTCTCTCTCCCTCCCCCCCTCTCCCTCTCTCTCCCTCCCCCCTCTCCCTCTCTCTCCCCCTCTCTCTACCTCCCCCTCTCCCTCTCTCTCCCTCCCCCCCTCTCCCCCTCCCTCTCTCTCCCCCTCTCTCCCCCATCTCTCTCATCCCCCCTCTCTCTCCCTCCCCTCTCTCTCCCTCCCCCCTCTCCCCCTCCCTCTCTCTCTCTCTCTCTCTCTCTCTCTCTCCCCTCTCCCTCTCTCTCTCTCCCCCTCTCTCTCTCCCTCCCCCCTCTCTCTCCCTCCCCTCTCTCTCCCTCCCCCCTCTCCCCCTCCCTCTCTCTCTCTCTCTCTCTCTCCCCTCTCCCTCTCCCTCTCCCTCTCTCTCTCTCTCTCTCCCCCTCTCTCTCTCCCTCCCCCCCTCTCCCTCTCTCCCTCAAGCACCCCGTACCTGTGTACGTTGATCTGGTACTTCCTGTATATATCTACCTCAAGTACCCCATACCTGTGTACGTTGATCTGGTACTTCCTGTATATCTCTACCTCAAGTACCCCGTACCTGTGTACGTTGATCTGGTACTTCCTGTATATCTCTACCTCAAGTACCCCATACCTGTGTACGTTGATCTGGTACTTCCTGTATATATCTACCTCAAGTACCCCATACCTGTGAACGTTGATCTGGTACTTCCTGTATATATCTACCTCAAGTACCCCGTACCTGTGTACGTTGATCTGGTACTTCCTGTATATCTCTACCTCAAGTACCCCGTACCTGTGTACGTTGATCTGGTACTTCCTGTATATATCTACCTCAAGTACCCCATACCTGTGTACGTTGATCTGGTACTTCCTGTATATCTCTACCTCAAGTACCCCATACCTGTGTACGTTGATCTGGTACTTCCTGTATATATTTACGTCAAGTACCCCGTACCTGTGTACGTTGATCTGGTACTTCCTGTATATCTCTACCTCAAGTACCCCATACCTGTGTACGTTGATCTGGTACTTCCTGTGTTTAGCTCCATTCTCCTGCATGTTATATTTATTCCTCTGGTGTTAATTGCATTGTTTTTAAATGACAAAAAAGGTCAACTCCGGCATCTTTAGGAAAGGTTTGTAAATCAGGCATTTCACTATCAAGACGACACCGGTTGAATTCGGCACATTTGATAAGTAACAGTTGATTTGATTAACAGACAACAGTATTATATGGAACCAATCTTACTGCTTGACAGTACATGGATATTTCAACTATCCTGTAGTCATGGAAACACAAACTATATCCTGTAGTCATGGAAACACAAACTATATCCTGTAGTCATGGAAACACAGACTATATCATGTAGTCATGGAAACACAAACTATATCCTGTAGTCATGGAAACACAGACTATATCATGTAGTCATGGAAATACAAACCCTATCCTGTAGTCATGGAAACACAAACTATATCCTGTAGTCATGGAAACACAAACTATATCCTGTAGTCATGGAAACACAAACTATATCATGTAGTCATGGAAACACAAACTATATCCTGTAGTCATGGAAACACAGACTATATCATGTAGTCATGGAAATACAAACCCTATCCTGTAGTCATGGAAACACAAACTATATCCTGTAGTCATGGAAACACAAACTATATCCTGTAGTCATGGAAACACAAACTATATCATGTAGTCATGGAAACACAAACTATATCCTGTAGTCATGGAAACACAGACTATATCATGTAGTCATGGAAATACAAACCCTATCCTGTAGTCATGGAAAGACAAACTATATCCTGTTGTCATGGAAACACAAACTATATCCTGTAGTCATGGAAACACAAACTATATCCTGTAGTCATGGAAACACAAACTATATCATGTAGTCATGGAAACACAAACTATATCCTGTAGTCATGGAAACACAGACTATATCATGTAGTCATGGAAATACAAACCCTATCCTGTAGTCATGGAAACACAAACTATATCCTGTAGTCATGGAAACACAAACTATATCATGTAGTCATGAAAACACAAACCCTATCCTGTAGTCATGGAAACACAAACCATATCCTGTAGTCATGGAAACACAAACTATATCCTGTAGTCATAAAAACACAAACTATATCCTGTAGTCATGGAAACACAAACCCTATCTTGTAGTCATGGAAACGCAAACTATGTCCTGTAGTCATGGAAACACAAACGATATCCTGTAGTCATGGAAACACAAACTATATCCTGTAGCATGAAAACACAAACTATATCCTGTAGTCATGGACACACAAACTATATCCCGTAGTCATGGAAACACAAACGATATCCTGTAGTCATGGAAACACAAACGATATCATGTAGTCATGGAAACACAAACTATATCCTGTAGTCATGGAAACACAAACTATATCCTGTAGCATGAAAACACAAACTATATCCCGTAGTCATGGAAACACAAACGATATCATGTAGTCATGGAAACACAAACGATATCATGTAGTCATGGAAACACAAACTATATCCTGTAGTCATGGAAACACAAACTATATTGATCAGAAGCTGCTGTATATTGATCAGAAGCTGTGGTATATTGATCAGAAACTGTGGTATATTGATCAGAAGCTGTGGTATATTGATCAGAAGCTGTGGTATATTGATCAGAAGCTGTAGGATATTGATCAGAAGCTGTGGTATATTGATCAGAAGCTGTAGGATATTGATCAGAAGCTGTAGGATATTGATCAGAAGCTGTGGTATATTGATCAGAAGCTGTGGTATATTGATCAGAAGCTGTGGTATATTGATCAGAAGCTGTGGTATATTGATCAGAAGCTGTAGGATATTGATCAGAAGCTGTGGTATATTGATCAGAAGCTGTAGGATATTGATCAGAAGCTGTAGGATATTGATCAGAAGCTGTGGTATATTGATCAGAAACTGTGGTATATTGATCAGAAGCTGTGGTATATTGATCAGAAGCTGTGGTATATTGATCAGAAGCTGTGGTATATTGATCAGAAGCTGTAGGATATTGATCAGAAACTGTAGGATATTGATCAGAAACTGTAGGATATTGATCAGAAGCTGTGGTATATCGATCAGAAGCTGTGGTATATTGATCAGAAACTGTGGTATATTGATCAGAAGCTGTGGTATATTGATCAGAAACTGTAGGATATTGATCAGAAGCTGTGGTATATCGATCAGAAGCTGTGGTATATTGATCAGAAACTGTGGTATATTGATCAGAAGCTGTGGTATATTGATCAGAAGCTGTGGGATATTGATCAGAAACTGTAGGATATTGATCAGAAACTGTAGGATATTGATCAGAAACTGTAGGATATTGATCAGAAACTGCTGTATATTGATCAGAAACTGTAGGATATTGATCAGAAGCTGCAGGATATTGATCAGAAACTGCTGTATATTGATCAGAAACTGTAGGATATTGATCAGAAACTGCTGTATATTGATCAGAAACTGTAGGATATTGATCAGAAACTGTAGGATATTGATCAGAAGCTACCGACCTGGGCCAAATACTTATCTAATAAAAACAGATGTAAGCTTGACAATTTGAAAAACATTTTGCTATAGTGTCCCTCCTGAACCTGACTGTCGTTCATGTAGTGTACCACACCTGCTGGCCTAGGTTCTCAAAGAGCCCATTCATGAGGCCTGGAAACCAGTCAACCTCCCACTGTGTTCTCTCTTCCTGTCACGAGCTGTTCAATTAACCTGTGGTGCTCCTGCTAAAAATCCTGCGGTTCTGTGACACACAATCTGAATCATGGTGGCCCTACATTACTCTAAAGAGCTGAGTACTTTCTGTCTTCACTACAGTCTGTGAGTTCAATCAGGAAACACTGTACGTAGGCCTATCTGTAGATAAAACACCAATATTGACATTAGTCATTGAAGATAAACTTTAAAAAGTGCCAAAAAATCTACAACAATTCACACAGAAAAAAAGTGAATCATTTGAACATATTACTCCTGCCTCTCCCTCTCTCTCACAGAGTGGTGTTGCCCACCCACATAACATATAGAGATCACTATATACTATATCTAGAAAGTTGTGTCAGCAAGTTTATTTTCCCCTTTCCCTTCCTCTCATCCACCTCTGGTTATCCTGACCCTGAGGGGATGTATGGTATGGAAGGTGGGCTAGCTACCTCACAGACCTGACCCTGAGGGGATGTATGGTGTGGAAGGTGGCTAGCTACCTCACAGACCAGACCTGACCCTGAGGGGATGTATGGTGTGGAAGGTGGGCTAGCTACCTCACAGACCAGACCTGACCCTGAGGGGATGTATGGTATGGTAGGTGGGCTAGCTACCTCACAGACCAGACCTGACCCTGAGGGGATGTATGCTATGGAAGGTGGGCTAGCTACCTCACAGACCAGACCTGACCCTGAGGGGATGTACGCTATGGAAGGTGGGCTAGCTACCTCACAGACCAGACCTGACCCTGAGGGGATGTAGGGTATGGAAGGTGGGCTAGCTACCTCACAGACCTGACCCTGAGGGGATGTATGGTATGGAAGGTGGGCTAGCTACCTCACAGACCTGACCCTGAGGGGATGTATGCTATGGAAGGTGGGCTAGCTACCTCACAGACCAGACCTGACCCTGAGGGGATGTATGGTGTGGAAGGTGGGCTAGCTACCTCACAGACCTGACCCTGAGGGGATGTATGGTATGGAAGGTGGGCTAGCTACCTCACAGACCTGACCCTGAGGGGATGTATGCTATGGAAGGTGGGCTAGCTACCTCACAGACCAGACCTGACCCTGAGGGGATGTATGGTATGGAAGGTGGGCTAGCTACCTCACAGACCTGACCCTGAGGGGATGTATGCTATGGAAGGTGGGCTAGCTACCTCACAGACCAGACCTGACCCTGAGGGGATGTATGGTATGGAAGGTGGGCTAGCTACCTCACAGACCTGACCCTGAGGGGATGTAGGGTGTGGTAGGTGGGCTAGCTACCTCACAGACCTGACCCTGAGGGGATGTAGGGTGTGGAAGGTGGGCTAGCTACCTCACAGACCTGACCCTGAGGGGATGTAGGGTGTGGAAGGTGGGCTAGCTACCTCACAGACCTGACCCTGAGGGGATGTAGGGTGTGGAAGGTGGGCTAGCTACCTCACAGACCTGACCCTGAGGGGATGTATGGTATGGAAGGTGGGCTAGCTACCTCACAGACCAGACCCTGAGGGGATGTATGGTATGGAAGGTGGGCTAGCTACCTCACAGACCTGACCCTGAGGGGATGTATGGTATGGAAGGTGGGCTAGCTACCTCACAGACCTGACCCTGAGGGGATGTATGGTGTGGAAGGTGGGCTAGCTACCTCACAGACCAGACCTGACCCTGAGGGGATGTATGCTGTGGAAGGTGGGCTAGCTACCTCACAGACCAGACCTGACCCTGAGGGGATGTACAAATTGGAAGGTGGGCTAGCTACCTCACAGACCAGACCTGACCCTGAGGGGATGTAGGGTGTGGAAGGTGGGCTAGCTACCTCACAGACATGACCCTGAGGGGATGTATGGTATGGAAGGTGGGCTAGCTACCTCACAGACCAGACCCTGAGGGGATGTATGGTATGGAAGGTGGGCTAGCTACCTCACAGACCTGACCCTGAGGGGATGTATGCTATGGAAGGTGGGCTAGCTACCTCACAGACCAGACCTGACCCTGAGGGGGATGTATGCTATGGAAGGTGGGCTAGCTACCTCACAGACCAGACCTGACCCTGAGGGGGATGTATGCTATGGAAGGTGGGCTAGCTACCTCACAGACCAGACCTGACCCTGAGGGGATGTATGGTGTGGAAGGTGGGCTAGCTACCTCACAGACCAGACCTGACCCTGAGGGGATGTACAAATTGGAAGGTGGGCTAGCTACCTCACAGACCAGACCTGACCCTGAGGGGATGTATGCTATGGAAGGTGGGCTAGCTACCTCACAGACCAGACCTGACCCTGAGGAGATGTACGCTATGGAAGGTGGGCTAGCTACCTCACAGACCAGACCTGACCCTGATGGGATGTATGGTATGGAAGGTGGGCTAGCTACCTCACAGACCTGACCCTGAGGGGATGTATGCTATGGAAGGTGGGCTAGCTACCTCACAGACCAGACCTGACCCTGAGGGGATGTATGCTATGGAAGGTGGGCTAGCTACCTCACAGACCAGACCTGACCCTGAGGGGATGTATGCTATGGAAGGTGGGCTAGCTACCTCACAGACCAGACCTGACCCTGAGGGGATGTACGCTATGGAAGGTGGGCTAGCTACCTCACAGACCAGCCCTGACCCTGAGGGGATGTACGCTATGGAAGGTGGGCTAGCTACCTCACAGACCAGACCTGACCCTGAGGGGATGTATGGTGTGGAAGGTGGGCTAGCTACCTCACAGACCAGCCCTGAGGGAATGTATGCTATGGAAGGTGGGCTAGCTACCTCACAGACCAGACCTGACCCTGAGGGGATGTATGGTATGGAAGGTGGGCTAGCTACCTCACAGACGAGACCTGACCCTGAGGGGATGTACGCTATGGAAGGTGGGCTAGCTACCTCACAGACCTGACTCTGAGGGGATGTACGCTATGGAAGGTGGGCTAGCTACCTCACAGACCAGACCTGACCCTGAGGGGAATGTATGCTATGGAAGGTGGGCTAGCTACCTCACAGACCAGCCCTGAGGGGATGTATGCTATGGAAGGTGGGCTAGCTACCTCACTGAAATCTTTCAAATACATTGAGTGTTTGCTACAGCCTGCCTGGAGTGCCATGTGGGTGTGGTATGTATTTTTGGGACTATTCTATTGGTCCAATGAGCAATGACTCAATCAAGGACAGCTAAAAGTATTTTAAATATTTCAAATCGTTTTTGAACCTAGTCTGGTGGACTCTACCCCACAGACCCACAGACCCCTCTCCTCTCTCTACCCCACAGACCCACAGACCCACAGACCCACAGACCCACAGACCCACAGACCCCTCTCCTCTCTCTACCCCACAGACCCACAGACCCACAGACCCACAGACCCCTCTCCTCTCTCTACCCCACAGACCCCTCTCCTCTCTCTACCCCACAGACCCACAGACCCACAGACCCACAGACCCCTCTCCTCTCTCTACCCCACAGACCCACAGACCCACAGACCCACAGACCCCTCTCCTCTCTCTACCCCACAGACCCACAGACCCACAGACCCCTCTCCTCTCTCTACCCCACAGACCCACAGACCCACAGACCCCTCTCCTCTCTCTACCCCACAGACCCACAGACCCACAGACCCACAGACCCCTCTCCTCTCTCTACCCCACAGACCCACAGACCCACAGACCCACAGACCCTCTCCTCTCTCTACCCCACAGACCCACAGACCCACAGACCCCTCTCCTCTCTCTACCCCACAGACCCACAGACCCACAGACCCCTCTCCTCTCTCTACCCCACAGACCCACAGACCCACAGACCCACAGACCTCTCTCCTCTCTCTCTACCCCACAGACCCACAGACCCCTCTCCTCTCTCTACCCCACAGACCCACAGACCCACAGACCCACAGACCCCTCTCCTCTCTCTACCCCACAGACCCACAGACCCACAGACCCCTCTCCTCTCTCTACCCCACAGACCCACAGACCCACAGACCCCTCTCCTCTCTCTACCCCACAGACCCACAGACCCACAGACCCACAGACCCACAGACCCCTCTCCTCTCTCTACCCCACAGACCCACAGACCCACAGACCCACAGACCCCTCTCCTCTCTCTACCCCACAGACCCACAGACCCACAGACCCACAGACCCCTCTCCTCTCTCTACCCCACAGACCCACAGACCCACAGACCCACAGACCCCTCTCCTCTCTCTACCCCACAGACCCACAGACCCACAGACCCACAGACCCCTCTCCTCTCTCTACCCCACAGACCCACAGACCCACAGACCCACAGACCCCTCTCCTCTCTCTACCCCACAGACCCACAGACCCACAGACCCTCTCCTCTCTCTACCCCACAGACCACAGACCACAGACCCCTCTCCTCTCTCTACCCCACAGACCCACAGACCCACAGACCCCTCTCCTCTCTCTACCCCACAGACCCACAGACCCACAGACCCCTCTCCTCTCTCTACCCACAGACCCACAGACCCACAGACCCCTCTCCTCTCTCTACCCCACAGACCCACAGACCCACAGACCCACAGACCCCTCTCCTCTCTCTACCCCACAGACCCACAGACCCACAGACCCACAGACCCCTCTCCTCTCTCTACCCCACAGACCCACAGACCCACAGACCCCTCTCCTCTCTCTACCCCACAGACCCACAGACCCACAGACCCACAGACCCCTCTCCTCTCTCTACCCCACAGACCCACAGACCCACAGACCCCTCTCCTCTCTCTACCCCACAGACCCACAGACCCACAGACCCACAGACCCCTCTCCTCTCTCTACCCCACAGACCCACAGACCCACAGACCCACAGACCCCTCTCCTCTCTCTACCCCACAGACCCACAGACCCACAGACCCTCTCCTCTCTCTACCCCACAGACCCACAGCGACCACCAGCCTCTTCTCTTGAGATCTGCCCCCTCTCCTCTCTCTAACCCTCAGTCTCAACCTCTCTCCTCTCTCTAACCCTCAGTCTCAACCTCTCTCCTCTCTATAACCATCAGTCTCAACCTCTCTCCCCTCAACCTCTCCCCTCTCTCTCTAACCCTCAGTCTCAACCTCTCTCCTCTCTATAACCATCAGTCTCAACCTCTCTCCCCTCTCTAACCCTCAGTCTCAACCTCTCTCCTCTCTATAACCATCAGTCTCAACCTCTCTCCTCTCTCTACCCCACAGACCCACAGACCCCTCTCCTCTCTCTACCCCACAGACCCACAGACCCACAGACCCACAGACCCCTCTCCTCTCTCTACCCCACAGACCCACAGACCCACAGACCCCTCTCCTCTCTCTACCCCACAGACCCACAGACCCACAGACCCCTCTCCTCTCTCTACCC
The DNA here is from genome assembly GCF_002021735.2 of Oncorhynchus kisutch. Classification (NCBI taxonomy): domain Eukaryota; kingdom Metazoa; phylum Chordata; class Actinopteri; order Salmoniformes; family Salmonidae; genus Oncorhynchus; species Oncorhynchus kisutch. Next base: position 83,944 of record NW_022262817.1, read on the forward strand.
CACAGACCCACAGACCCACAGACCCACAGACCCACAGACCCCTCTCCTCTCTCTACCCCACAGACCCACAGACCCACAGACCCACAGACCCCTCTCCTCTCTCTACCCCACAGACCCACAGACCCACAGACCCACAGACCCCTCTCCTCTCTCTACCCCACAGACCCACAGACCCACAGACCCCTCTCCTCTCTCTACCCCACAGACCCACAGCGACCACCAGCCTCTTCTCTTGAGATCTGCCCCCTCTCCTCTCTCTAACCCTCAGTCTCAACCTCTCTCCTCTCTCTAACCCTCAGTCTCAACCTCTCTCCTCTCTATAACCATCAGTCTCAACCTCTCTCCCCTCAACCTCTCCCCTCTCTCTCTAACCCTCAGTCTCAACCTCTCTCCTCTCTATAACCATCAGTCTCAACCTCTCTCCCCTCTCTAACCCTCAGTCTCAACCTCTCTCCTCTCTATAACCATCAGTCTCAACCTCTCTCCTCTCTATAACCCTCAGTCTCAACCTCTCTCCTCTCTATAACCATCAGTCTCAACCTCTCTCCCCTCTCTAACCCTCAGTCTCAACCTCTCTCCTCTCTATAACCATCAGTCTCAACCTCTCTCCCCCTCTCTAACCCTCAGTCTCAACCTCTCTCCTCTCTATAACCATCAGTCTCAACCTCTCTCCTCTCTGTAACCCTCAGTCTCAACCTCTCTCCTCTCTATAACCCTCAGTCTCACTCTCTCTCCCCTCTCTAACCCTCAGTCTCAACCTCTCTCCCCTCAACCTCTCCCCTCTCTCTCTAACCCTCATTCTCAACCTCTCCCCTCTCTAACCCTCAGTCTCAACCTCTCTCCCCTCAACCTCTCCTCTCCTCTCTCCAACCCTTAGTCTCAACCTCTCTCCTCTCTGACCATCAGTTTCAACCTCTCTCCCCTCTCTAACCCTCAGTCTCAACCTCTCCCTTCTCTAACCCTCAGTCTCAACCTCTCCCCTCTCTATAACCCTCAGTCTCAACCTCTCTCCTCTCTATAACCCTCAGTCTCAACCTCTCTCCCCTCTCTAACCCTCAGTCTCAACCTCTCTCCCCTCAACCTCTCCCCTCTCTCTCTAACCATCAGTCTCAACCTCTCCCCTCTCTAACCCTCAGTCTCAACCTCTCTCCCCTCAACCTCTCCTCTCCTCTCTCCAACCATCAGTCTCAACCTCTCTCCTCTCTCTAACCCTCAGTCTCAACCTCTCTCCCCTCAACCTCTCCCCTCTCTCTCTAACCCTCAGTCTCAACCTCTCCCCTCTCTAACCCTCAGTCTCAACCTCTCTCCCCTCAACCTCTCCTCTCCTCTCTCCAACCATCAGTCTCAACCTCTCTCCTCTCTCTAACCCTCAGTCTCAACCTCTCTCCTCTCTCTAACCCTCAGTCTCTCTCCTCTCTAACCCTCAGTCTCTCTCCTCTCTAACCCTCAGTCTCAACCTTTCCTCTCTCTAACCCTCAGTCTCTCTCCTCTCTAACCCTCAGTCTCTCTCCTCTCTAACCCTCAGTCTCTCTCCTCTCTAACCCTCAGTCTCTCTCCTCTCTAACCCTCAGTCTCTCTCCTCTCTAACCCCCAGTCTCAACCTTTCCTCTCTCTAACCCTCAGTCTCTCTCCTCTCTAACCCTCAGTCTCTCTCCTCTCTAACCCTCAGTCTCTCTCCTCTCTAACCCTCAGTCTCTCTCCTCTCTAACCCCCAGTCTCAACCTTTCCTCTCTCTAACCCTCAGTCTCTCTCCTCTCTAACCCTCAGTCTCTCTCCTCTCTAACCCTCAGTCTCTCTCCTCTCTAACCCTCAGTCTCTCTCCTCTCTAACCCCCAGTCTCAACCTTTCCTCTCTCTAACCCTCAGTCTCTCTCCTCTCTAACCCTCAGTCTCTCTCCTCTCTAACCCTCAGTCTCTCTCCTCTCTAACCCTCAGTCTCTCTCCTCTCTAACCCTCAGTCTCAACCTTTCCTCTCTCTAACCCCCAGTCTCTCTCCTCTCTAACCCTCAGTCTCTCTCCTCTCTAACCCTCAGTCTCTCTCCTCTCTAACCCTCAGTCTCCACCTCTCTCCTCTCTCTAATTCTCAGTCTCTCTCCTCTCTAACCCTCAGTCTCAACCTTTCCTCTCTCTAACCCTCAGTCTCTCTCCTCTCTAACCCTCAGTCTCTCTCCTCTCTAACCCTCAGTCTCTCTCCTCTCTCTAACCCTCAGTCTCTCCTCTCTCTAACCCTCAGTCTCTCTCCTCTCTAACCCTCAGTCTCTCCTCTCTCTAACCCTCAGTCTCTCTCCTCTCTAACCCTCAGTCTCTCTCCTCTCTAACCCTCAGTCTCTCTCCTCTCTAACCCTCAGTCTCTCCTCTCTCTAACCCTCAGTCTCTCTCCTCTCTAACCCTCAGTCTCAACCTTTCCTCTCTCTAACCCTCAGTCTCTCTCCTCTCTAACCCTCAGTCTCTCTCCTCTCTAACCCTCGGTCTCTCTCCTCTCTAACCCTCAGTCTCTCTCCTCTCTAACCCTCAGTCTCTCTCCTCTCTAACCCTCAGTTTCTCTCCTCTCTAACCCCCAGTCTCTCTCCTCTCTAACCCCCAGTCTCTCTCCTCTCTAACCCTCAGTCTCTCTCCTCTCTAACCCCCAGTCTCTCTCCTCTCTAACCCCCAGTCTCTCTCCTCTCTAACCCTCAGTCTCTCTCCTCTCTAACCCCCAGTCTCAACCTTTCCTCTCTCTAACCCTCAGTCTCTCTCCTCTCTAACCCTCAGTCTCTCTCCTCTCTAACCCTCAGTCTCTCTCCTCTCTAACCCTCAGTCTCTCTCCTCTCTAACCCTCAGTCTCTCTCCTCTCTAACCCTCAGTCTCTCTCCTCTCTAACCCTCGGTCTCTCTCCTCTCTAACCCTCGGTCTCTCTCCTCTCTAACCCTCAGTCTCTCTCCTCTCTAACCCTCGGTCTCTCTCCTCTCTAACCCTCGGTCTCTCTCCTCTCTAACCCTCGGTCTCTCTCCTCTCTAACCCTCAGTCTCTCTCCTCTCTAACCCTCAGTCTCTCTCCTCTCTAACCCTCAGTCTCTCCTCTCTCTAACCCTCAGTCTCTCTCCTCTCTAACCCTCGGTCTCTCTCCTCTCTAACCCTCGGTCTCTCTCCTCTCTAACCCTCAGTCTCTCTCCTCTCTAACCCTCGGTCTCTCTCCTCTCTAACCCTCGGTCTCTCTCCTCTCTAACCCTCGGTCTCTCTCCTCTCTAACCCTCAGTCTCTCTCCTCTCTAACCCTCAGTCTCTCTCCTCTCTAACCCTCAGTCTCTCCTCTCTCTAACCCTCAGTCTCTCTCCTCTCTAACCCTCAGTCTCTCCTCTCTAACCCCCAGTCTCTCTCCTCTCTAACCCCCAGTCTCTCTCCTCTCTAGCCCCCAGTCTCTCTCCTCTCTAACCCTCAGTCTCTCTCCTCTCTAACCCCCAGTCTCTCTCCTCTCTAACCCTCAGTCTCTCTCCTCTCTAACCCTCGGTCACCGGAGAGGTCAGGTATAACCGCAGCTTTTATTCACAGTGACCAAAGCTGACAGCAGAAAAAAAGTACAGAAATCCCTAAAAGCTTGTTTCTACAAACATCAAACACATCGCCATGCCAACAGAATAGCATGTGCCACCCACACACATTTGACTTGTGGCATGTCTGGGGGTAAGGGGGGGGGGGGGGGGGGGTTGAGGTATTTTGATTAAAAGTCCCCCATTAAATCAAGTGTAAACATTTGACCAAATACTTGGTTCCTGCCAACCGACAGACCGGGGGGAGATCTGCTTGACCTACCTTTTATCTGGAGGGAAAAAGCTGCTCTGTGTTTGAAGTTGGTGGTCAAGGAAAACAGCTGGGTACTATCCATCTTAATGCTGCTCTTTACCGGCTGGTTGACTGGCTGACTGACTTGCTGGATGTGTGATTGGTTGACTGTCTGGGTGACTGGCTGACTGGCTAGGTGACTGGCTGACTGGGTGACTGGCTGGCTGGTTGACTGGCTGACTGGTTGGGTGACTGGGTGACTGCCTTGTTGACTCTCTGGCTTCCTGGCTGGTTGACTGGCTGACTGGCTGACTGGGTGACTGGCCGACTGGCAGACTGGCTGGCTGGATCGGTGACTGCCTGGGTGACTCTCTGGCTTCCTGGCTGGGTGACTTTCTGGCTTCCTGGCTGGTTGACTGGCTGACTGGCTGGCTGGGTGACTGGCAGATTGGCAGACTGACTTGCTGGATGTATGATTGGTTGACTGTCTGGGTGACTGTCTGACTGGCTAGGTGACTGGCTGACTGGGTGACTGGCTGGCTGGCTGGGTGACTGGCTGACTGGCTGACTGGCTGGCTGGCTGGCTGGCTGGCTGGGTGACTGGCTGACTGGATGGGTGACTGGCTGGCTGAGTGACTGGATGACTGGATGACTGGCTGGCTGAGTGACTGGCTGAGTGACTGATTGACTGCAGTGGGAAGACAGTGCAGGAAACTACGTTTGTAACACAGGATGGGACGAAATGCTAGTGCCTGGAAATACAATTTAAAGTTGGCAGACTTGCTGACTGGCTGGCTGACTGGCAAACTGGCTGGCTGGCAGACTGGCTGGCAGATTGGCTGGGTGACTGGCTGGCAGACTGGCTGACTGGCTGGCTGGCAGACTGGCAAACTGGCTGGCTGGCAGACTGGCTGGCAGATTGGCTGGGTGACTGGCAAACTGACTGGCTGGCAGACTGGCTGGCAGATTGGCTGGGTGGCTGGCTGGCAGACTGGCTGGCTGGCTGACTGGCTGGCAGATTGGCTGGGTGACTGGCTGGCAGACTGGCTTGCTGTGTGTCTGGCAGACTGACTGGCTGGCTGATTGGCTGGGTGACTGGTTAGCTGAGTGACTGGCTGGCTGGCAGACTGGCTGGCTGGGTGACTGGCAGATTGCCTGGCTGGCAGACTGGCTGGCTGGCTGGCTGGCAGACTGGCTGGCTGACTGGGTGACTGACTGGCTGGCTGACTGGCTGGGTGACTGGCAGATTGGCAGGCTGAGTGACTGGCTGACTGACTGGGTTAGTGAGCAGTGGGCCACCCAGGAAGATGCTGTAGGAAACTGTGTCTGTAACCCAACAGTGGATTATAGGCTGTAGAGGAAGAGAGGAGAGGAAGGGTGGGGGGGGGGTTGTTCAGCTGTGAGTAATTAAAACACAGGCTACCTCCCTCCCTCCCTCTCTCTCTCTCTTTCCCTCCCTTCCTCCGTTCCTCCCTCCCTCCCTCTCTCTCTTTCTCTCTCACTCCCACCCCCCTCTTTCCCTCCCTTCCTCTGTCCCTCCCTCTCCTAAGAACACATGGCCTCACAATCCCCCTGGTTAAGTATTTTTTACTGTTTACTGAAACTACTCCTGTCTTCCTTCTGCTCCTGGTTAGTAGCCTAGTGGAGGAAGGAACGGAGGGAGAGAGAGAGAGAGAGGGGGGGAGGGAGGGAGAGAGAGGGAGGGAGAGAGAGAGACAAAGAGGGAGGGAGAGAGAGTGAGAGAGAGAGGTAATTAAAATACAGTACCCTGTACATGTAAAGAACGAGAAGGCAAGAAAAGATTACAAAATGAAGCTCCTTATGGAAAATCAAGAGACACTTTTTGCTGACTATTACAAAAATGGGAACATCAGCAACCTTATCTTCCACACAAACCATCCCCTGGCATGGCACAGTGCTATATTAGCACACTACCCCTCTGTTACGAGAGGGGGGATTAACGAGGGGTGGAAACTCAGAATACTTGACAACGAGGACTCTGAGTTAAGTAATATAAATATCTATAAGTCCGGAACAGTGATGGTACAGCGTAACCACAAACAGTTTCAGCTGGACTTTCACCAAATCAAAGAATTAGCTCAGCAGGAGAAACTCTCCCTTGATAAAGATACCCCCACCCCGAGAGGATCAGACCAGACCTCTTCATTATGTAACCCCACAGATGAGCAACCCCCAGCGGAGGGTCAACCTCCCAGCACAGATTACCACTCCCTCATTGAAATGAAGGACAAATTCACCCAGCTGGAGATAAGGCAGGTGGAGCTGGAACAGCAGGTGATTACACTTCAGTCAGCACAGACCCAGACAACAGTCCAGCACAACAACAGCCCCTTAACCAGACCCGGAGAGCTGGAGGTGGACAGAGACATATCTGCACTTTGGACAGTGGTGAGACAAATACAACAGGAGAAAGAGGAGCAGAACAGAGCACTAGAGGAGAGTATCAGACTGCTGGTGGAGGAGAGGTTGAGGGGGATGGAGGAGAGGGTGAGGGGGATGGAGGAGAAGTTGAGGGGGACGGCGTGTGACAGAGAACAACCCACTAGAGAGGTGGCCACCCCCACAGAGAAGCCAGCAGAACAGCCCACCTCAGCACCCAACAAAAGTCTCGACACCACAGCAGAACAGTCCACACCAGACCCTGACCATAGAGTCGACATCACAGCAGAACAGTCCACACCAGACCCTGACCATAGAGTCGACATCACAGCACAACAGACAAATGAAGAACCCCAAGCCCAGAGGCTCTCACCCCCTCTGAGCACCCCCCCTGTCAGCCACCCTGATAGCCCTTCTGTCAACCCCCCCACACCCACTGAGGACAAACACAAGACACAGATTGTACTACTTATGGACTCAAATGGGAAATATATAGAAGAAAAAATACTTTTCCCCAAACACAGTGTGTCTAAACTCTGGTGTCCAAACACCCAGCGTGCCCTAGACCTTCTGTCTGAGGCCAAACTAGGCTCACCCAGCCACATAATAATACACACAGGCACAAACGACCTGAGAGCACAGCAGGAAAGAGTGGCCACAGCACTGAAGGGAGTGATTGAAAAGGCTTCTTCTACTTTCCCCAACGCACAAGTGGTTATCTCCACCCTGCTACCACGAAAAGACTTCCACCCCGCCACAATACAGCGGGTAAATGCAAGTATTTCCCGTGACTGTGCCTCAAAACCAAACGTTTTCCTGGCCCACCACTCCACCCTGGACTTGAACAGCCTCTATGACCAGGTCCACCTCTACAAGGCAGCAGTGCCCACCTTTGCCCGGACTCTAAAGGACATCGCTCTCAAACGTATCCCCAACACTCCACACAGGAGCAACAGATCAATAGACACCCCACCCAGACCAGCGAGACACCCTCCCAGATCTGCAGGACCTCCCCCTGGACCTACACATAGAGGACCCACGCCAAGAGGAATTACATCCAGACCACAGTACACCCAGACACATCCACACCCCCACCCCAACCAATCAACACCCCCCCACGTCAACCATGCCCACACTCCATTTAGGCCCCCTCAGATCAGACCTATGCCACTCCTGCCCACCCCATGCACCCCACCCCCGCAAAGAGGGCCTCAACATGGAAGCCACACATACGCCCAGGTAGTGAGCGGGCAAACAGTCCCAACCCCCACTCTCACACTCGCCCAAGCCAATGGCATGTACCAGATGCTCAGCAGGCTTTGCTCACACTTACTGGCCTGAGGCTAAACCACGACCAACAACATTGGACACTCTATGGAACAAAAAGCCTTCACAATATTATCCTGGAATATCCAAGGCCTGAGGTCATCTGCCTTTGGCCTAAAGAGCAGAAACCCGGACTTCACCAAAGAAATCGGTAATACAGACATTGTCATCCTGCAAGAAACCTGGTATAGAGGAGATGGACCCACTGGTTGCCCTCTAGGTTACAGAGAGCTGGTAGTCCCATCCACCAAACTACCAGGTGTGAAACAGGGAAGGGACTCAGGGGGTATGCTAATTTGGTATAGAGCAGACCTAACTCACTCCATTAAATTAATCAAAACAGGAACATTCTACATTTGGCTAGAAATTCAAAAAGAAATTATCCTAACAGAGAAAAATGTCCTCCTGTGTGCTACCTATATCCCCCCACTAGAATCCCCATATTTTAATGAAGACAGCTTCTCCATCCTGGAGGGGGAAATCAATCATTTCCAGGCCCAGGGACATGTACTAGTCTGTGGTGACCTAAATGCCAGAACCGGACAAGAACCTGACACCCTCAGCACACAGGGGGACAAACACCTGCCTGGAGGTGACAGCATTCCCTCCCCCATATGCCCCCCTAGGCACAACTATGACAACATAACCAACAAAAACGGGTCACAACTCCTGCAGCTCTGTCGCACGCTGGGTATGTACATAGTCAACGGTAGGCTTCGAGGGGACTCCTATGGTAGGTACACCTATAGCTCATCTCTTGGCAGTAGTACTGTAGACTACTTTATCACTGACCTCAACCCAGAGTCTCTCAGAGCGTTCACAGTCAGCCCACTGACACCCCTATCAGACCACAGCAAAATCACAGTCTACTTAAACAGAGCAATACTCAATCATGAGGCATCAAAGCCAAAGGAACTGAGTAACATTAAGAAATGCTATAGATGGAAGGAATGCAGTTTGGAAACCTACCAAAAAACAATTAGGCAACAACAAATTCAATCCCTCTTAGACAATTTCCTGGGTAAAACGTTCCACTGTAATAGTGAAGGTGTAAACTTGGCAGTAGAAAATCTTAACAGTATATTTGACCTCTCAGCTTCCCTATCAAATCTAAAAATCTCAAATAGAAAACCGAAGAAAATTAACAATAATGACAAATGGTTTGATGAAGAATGCAAAAATCTAAGAAAGAAATTGAGAAACCTGTCCAACCAAAAACATAGAGACCCGGAAAACCTGAGTCTACGCCTTCACTATGGTGAATCACTAAAACAATACAGAAATACACTACGGAAAAAGAAGGAACAGCATGTCAGAAATCAGCTCAATGCAATTGAAGAATCCATAGACTCTAACCACTTCTGGGAAAATTGGAAAACACTAAACAAACAACAACACGAAGAATTATCTATCCAAAATGGAGATGTATGGGTAAACCACTTCTCCAATCTTTTTGGCTCTATAACAAAGAATAAAGAGCAAAAACATATACATGATCAAACACAGATTTTAGAATCAACTATTAAAGACTACCAGAACCCACTGGATTCTCCAATTACATTGAAAGAGTTACAGGACAAAATAAAAACCCTCCAACCCAAAAAGGCCTGTGGTGTTGATGGTATCCTCAATGAAATGATCAAATATACAGACAACAAATTCCAATTGGCTATACTAAAACTCTTTAACATCATACTTAGCTCTGGCATCTTCCCCAATATTTGGAACCAAGGACTGATCACCCCAATCCACAAAAGTGGAGACAAATTTGACCCCAATAACTACCGTGGAATATGTGTCAACAGTAACCTTGGGAAAATCCTCTGCATTATTATTAACAGCAGACTCGTACATTTCCTCAATGAAAACAATGTACTGAGCAAATGTCAAATTGGCTTTTTACCAAATTACCGTACAACAGACCATGTATTCACCCTGCACACCCTAATTGACAATCAAACAAACCAAAACAAAGGCAAAGTCTTCTCATGCTTTGTTGATTTCAAAAAAGCCTTCGACTCAATCTGGCATGAGGGTCTGCTATACAAACTGATGGAAAGTGGTGTTGGGGGTAAAACATACGACATTATAAAATCCATGTACACAAACAACAAGTGTGCGGTTAAAATTGGCAAAAAACACACACATTTCTTCACACAGGGTCGTGGGGTTAGACAGGGATGCAGCTTAAGCCCCACCCTCTTCAACATATATATCAACGAATTGGCGAGGGCACTAGAAAAGTCTGCAGCACCCGGCCTCCCCCTGCTAGAATCCGAAGTCAAATGTCTGCTGTTTGCTGATGATCTGGTGCTTCTGTCACCAACCAAGGAGGGCCTACAGCAGCACCTAGATCTTATGCACAGATTCTGTCAGACCTGGGCCCTGACAGTAAATCTCAGTAAGACCAAAATAATGGTGTTCCAAAAAAGGTCCAGTCACCAGGACCACAAATACAAATTCCATCTAGACACTGTTGCCCTAGAGCACACAAAAAACTATACATACCTTGGCCTAAACATCAGCACCACAGGTAACTTCCACAAAGCTGTGAACGATCTGAGAGACAAGGCAAGAAGGGCATTCTATGCCATCAAAAGAAACATAAATTTCAACATACCAATTAGGATCTGGCTAAAAATACTTGAATCAGTCATAGAGCCCATTGCCCTTTATGGTTGTGAGGTCTGGGGTCCGCTCACCAACCAAGACTTCACAAAATGGGACAAACACCAAATTGAGACTCTGCACGCAGAATTCTGCAAAAATATCCTCCGTGTACAACGTAGAACACCAAATAATGCATGCAGAGCAGAATTAGGCCGATACCCACTAATTATCAAAATCCAGAAAAGAGCTGTTAAATTCTACAACCACCTAAAAGGAAGCGATTCACAAACCTTCCATAACAAAGCCATCACCTACAGAGAGATGAACCTGGAGAAGAGTCCCCTAAGCAAGCTGGTCCTGGGGCTCTGTTCACAAACACAAACACACACTACAGAGCCCCAGGACAGCAGCACAATTAGACCCAACCAAATCATGAGAAAACAAAAAGATAACTACTTAACACATTGGAAAGAATTAACAAAAAAACAGAGCAAACTAGAATGCTATTTGGCCCTACACAGAGAGTACACAGCGGCAGAATACCTGACCACTGTGACTGACCCAAAACTAAGGAAAGCCTTGACTATGTACAGACTCAGTGAGCATAGCCTTGCTATTGAGAAAGGCCGCCGTAGGCAGACTTGGCTCTCAAGAGAAGACAGGCTATGTGCTCACTGCCCACAAAATGAGGTGGAAACTGAGCTGCACTTCCTAACCTCCTGCCCAATGTATGACCATATTAGAGAGACATATTTCCCTCAGATTACACAGATCCACAAAGAATTTGAAAACAAATCCAATTTTGAAAAACTCCCATATCTACTGGGTGAAATTCCACAGTGTGCCATCACAGCAGCAAGATTTGTGACCTGTTGCCACGAGAAAAGGGCAACCAGTGAAGAACAAACACCATTGTAAATACAACCCATATTTATGCTTATTTATTTTATCTTGTGTCCTTTAGCCATTTGTACATTGTTAGAACACTGTATATATATATAATATGACATTTGTAATGTCTTTACTGTTTTGAAACTTCTGTATGTGTAATGTTTACTGTTCATTTTTGTTGTTTTTCACTTTATATATCCACTTTGTATGTTGTCTACCTCACTTGCTTTGGCAATGTTAACACATGTTTCCCATGCCAATAAAGCCCTTGAATTGAATTGAATTGAGTGAAAGAGAGAGACAAAGAGGGAGAGAGAGACAAAGAGGGAGAGAGGGAGAGAGAGACAAAGAGGGATAGAGAGAGAGAGAGAGAGCGAGGGAGAGAGAGAGAGAGAGAGCGAGGGAGAGAGAGAGAGAGAGAGAGAGATAGAGAGAGAGAGAGAGGGAGGGAAAGAGAGATTTGAAATACCTTCATTAGCCCATTAATTTCCATCATTTGAGCACATTCTTCACTTCCTTGTAACATTACTACTACAAAGTTCCAACCAAGCTCTCACCAGCCCCAACAGCACAGCTCTATGGTCCGTAGACCACACCTCCTGCATCTCATGCTTCCTGGTCTTCCCCACTGCCCTTTTTCACCTGCCCCAACAAACACCTAAACACAGGGGTGGACTGGCCATCTGACATTTCGGGCAAATGCCAGATGGGCTGGCCCAGTGGGCCTGTCTAGCTTGAGGTAAAATGTCCTTATATGGCTAATAATGGGTGCCTTGAGGATGCTCGTTTTAAAGTGTAAAAAAACACATTTGAATTTGTAATATTTGTTGGGGGGAGGGAGGGGGGGGTACAGGTATATTATCCTTTTCAAACTATAAGTGAAATAAATATGTAGCGGACGGCTGCCGCTCAAAATAATATAAAACCAGGAAGAAAGACATCCAGAGTAAAGATGGAATAAATAAAGATGGAATAAATAAAGATGGAATAAATAAAGATGGAATAAATAAAGATGGAATAAATAAAGATGGAATAAATAAAGATGGAATAAATAAAGATGGAATAAGTAAAGATGGAATAAATAAAGATGGAATAAATTCAATGTAAAGAGTGAAAGAAACAAAAACAATGGGCCTTCACCCCCAAACTACCATCCCCCCGAACCCCACCCAGCCAACATGACTCCACCCCCAACCTCCCATCCCATCCCCCCAAACCCCACCCAGCCAACATGACTCCACCCCCAACCTACCATCCCATCCCCCCAAACCCCACCCAGCCAACATGACTCCACCCCCAACCTACCATCCCCCGAACCCCACCCAGCCAACATGACTCCACCCCCAACCTACCATCCCCCGAACCCCACCCAGCCAACATGACTCCACCCCCAACCTCCCATCCCCCCGAACCCCACCCAGCCAACATGACTCCAACCCCCAACCTCCCATCCCCCCGAACCCCACCCAGCCAACATGACTCCACCCCCAACCTCCCATCCCCCCGAACCCCACCCAGCCAACATGACTCCACCCCCAACCTCCCATCCCCCCGAACCCCACCCAGCCAACATGACTCCACCCCCATTTCTTTTGATTGTGGAATCGCCTTGGACAGGGGCTCTTATAGAAAATGAATGTGAGATGGGATCACCTTGCCTGCTACTTCTAGTTATTCTGAACAGAATAGAGCCAGGTCATTCCTGTTATTACTATAGCTGAGGGATTGGTATACAGTATTTTACATCACATTCATTCAATTAGAGCCAAATGCCATATGTTCCAGAACCGACCCAAAGACCATTCCATTACATCAAAAGCTTTATCTGCATCGAAAGATAGAACTACCCAAGGAGCTTCGGTTTGTGATCATTTTTTCTTTGAAATCTTTTTTAAAAACATTTTAAACCTTTTATTTAACTAGGCAAGTCAGTTAAAGAACAAATTCTTTTAAACAATGAAGGCCTACACCGGCCAAACCCAGGCGACGCCGGGCCAATAGTGCGCCGCCCATGTCAGATATGTAATAGACAACGGAGGTTTCCTGAAGATAATTGTTTCTTAAACAAACCTGATTTGGTCTAGATTTACCAATTTTGGGTACGTTTTGAGACGGGACAACAGGAAATCATTTTCATGTGTTGATCAAAGATCGAGGGTGATAATGAGGGGCACTGGGTGGCATCCTTACATTTTATTATAAAAGAGAAATAAGTGTATTTGCATCTCTTCTAAATGAACCTTTGTGAACGGCTGTGTTCATCCTTTACGCTAACAGTGGACCTAATTGGTTCCAACATGTTAAATAGACCTCAGGAGGAATACTGTCCCAACCAGGTGAGTTGTATTTATTTATGTTATCCAATGGCCTTTTGAGTTCATGGAGAGAGATGTGGGCTCCAAGCAAGCCAACTTCCTCAGGTGAGAGAATAGGAGTTCTTGTATCTTAAAAAAAAAAAGATTAAATCTGGCTTGGTGTGGATTTACAATCACAGGTGTACAGGTGTCTTTATAGAAACGGGAGAATCGTTGGTTGATTAATTTGGGTTCTGATAGAAATGAACCTGGACTCAATCTGGCTTGGTGTGGATTTACAATCACAGGTGTACAGGTGTCTTTATAGAAACGGGAGAATCGTTGGTTGATTAATTTGGGTTCTGATAGAAATGAACCTGGACTCGGTGTGGCTTGGTGTGGATTTACAATCACAGGTGTACAATTCTATGTTTGATTAATTTTGATTTTGATAGTAATGAACCTATTTCAGATTCAATAGTTGCAATATCATCTAATTGATCCGTACTGCTAAGTTTGTCAAGTCAGTAGCCGACTGGGGCGATTACCATGGAAGTATTGGTGGACTCGAACTCCATGGATGGAACATTCTGCTCTGTCTTATCAATACATTCTGCTCTGTCTTATCAATACATTCTGCTCTGTCTTATCAATACATTCTGCTCTGTCTTATCAATACATTCTGCTCTGTCTTATCAATACATTCTGCTCTGTCTTATCAATACATCCTGCTCTGTCTTATCAATACATTCTGCTCTGTCTTATCAATACATTCTGCTCTGTCTTATCAATACATTCTGCTCTGTCTTATCAATACATTCTGCTCTGTCTTAACAATACATTCTGCTCTGTCTTATCAATACATTCTGATCTCTTATCAATACATTCTGCTCTGTCTTATCAATACATTCTGCTCTGTCTTGTCAATACATTCTGCTCTGTCTTATCAATACATTCTGATCTCTTATCAATACATTCTGCTCTGTCTTATCAATACATTCAGCTCTGTCTTATCAATACATTCTGCTCTGTCTTATTAATACATCCTGCTCTGTCTTATCAATACATTCTGCTCTGTCTTATCAATACATTCTGCTCTGTCTTATCAACACATTCAGCTCTGTCTTATCAATACATTCTGCTCTGTCTTATCAATACATTCTGCTCTGTCTTATCAATACATTCTGCTCTGTCTTATCAATACATTCTGATCCGTCTTATCAATACATTCAGCTCTGTCTTAACAATACATTCTACTCTGTCTTAACAATACATTCTGATTCTGTCTTATCAATACATTCTGCTCTGTCTTAACAATACATTCTGCTCTGTCTTATCAATACATTCTGCTCTGTCTTATCAATACATTCTGCTATGTCCTATCAAAACATTCTGCTCTGTCTTATCAATACATTCTGCTCTGTCCTATCAATACATTCTGCTCTGTCTTATCAATACATTCTGCTCTGTCTTAACAATACATTCTGCTCTGTCTTATCAATACATTCTGCTCTGTCTTATCAATACATTCTGCTCTGTCTTATCAATACATTCTGCTCTGTCTTAACAATACATTCTGCTCTGTCTTATCAATACATGTATTTCTGTCTTATCAATACATTTATTTCTGTCTTATCAATATATGTATTTCTGTCTTATCCTCCTTGACTTTGAAGAGAGTAGTCTCTCTCTAATGTCGGGGCGGCAGTGTAGCCTAGTGGTTAGAGTGTTGGACTAGTAACCGGAAGGTTGCAGGTTTCAAACCCCCGAGCTGACAAGGTCGTCGTTCTGCCCCTGAACAGGCAGTTAACCCACTGTTCCTAGGCCATCATTGAAAATAAGAATTTGTTCTTAACTGACTTGCCTAGTTAAATAAAGGTCAAATAAAATGTTGTGAACAACTCTTTAAATTAAATGTAATTTACTCAATCTAGATGCAGATGCATTTTTTTATTTATAAAATGGTGTCCCATAAAATCTGAGGATCATTGAATGAAAATAACCAACAAAAATACCCCATTCTGTCCACTTGGTTCTAATATCCTGGATAATGATAAACATCAACATCAATTGGATAAATTCCCCAGACTACGAAGCTCTTCACATTCAGTGTTGCATGAGATGTGAGTGAGGTTCACAGGAACAAGTCATGAACCAGTCCGCCTGGACGTATCGCTCACACACACACACACACACACACACACACACACACACACACACACACACACACACACACACACACACACACACACACACACACACACACACACACACACACACACACAGCTTGGATAACACAGCACACCATAGCTACCTCCTGCTGTCCAGCTCTGCTCAGCCTGACAAGCTGCCAATAACAACCGTGGTCCACAGCCAGGTCCGTCCACCAGGGGCTCACTGCTCCCAGCTTCGCCTGCTTATCTCACACGCAGGGTCAACAGGACATGACCTTTAACCCCTGACCTCTAACTTCGGGCAGGGCTTGACCTTCTGCTGACCTAGGGTTAGTCTCTGGGGATGAGAAGAGGGATGAGAATTACAGGGTTTAATGTATGTCTCATCCCAACCACCCAGTCCCTCTTGTGTCTGCACTGGGGCAGGCTAACATGTGGGGGAGGGGGGAGAGAAGGGGGGGGGTGGAGAGAGAGAGCAATAGAGAGACGGAGGGAGAGAGAAGG
Source organism: Oncorhynchus kisutch (assembly GCF_002021735.2). Classification (NCBI taxonomy): domain Eukaryota; kingdom Metazoa; phylum Chordata; class Actinopteri; order Salmoniformes; family Salmonidae; genus Oncorhynchus; species Oncorhynchus kisutch. Next base: position 99,899 of record NW_022262817.1, read on the forward strand.
GAGTGGGAGGGAGGCAGAGGAGGAAGAGAGGGGGAGAGGGGGATGGAGAGAGAGAGCAATAGAGAGATGGAGGGAGAGAGAAGGGAGTGGGAGGGAGGCAGAGGGAGAGGAGGAAGAGGGGGAGAGGGGGATGGAGAGAGAGAGCGATAGAGAGATGAAGGGACTGGGAGGAAGGCAGAGGAGGAAGAGAGGGGGAGAGGGGGATGGAGAGAGAGAGAGTGATAGAGAGATGAAGGGAGAGAGAGGGAGGCAGAGGAGGAAGAGAGGGGGAGAGGGGGATGGAGAGAGAGAGAGTGATAGAGAGATGAAGGGAGAGAGAGGGAGGGAGAGGAGGAAGAGGGGGAGAGGGAGAGAGAGAGAGAGTGATAGAGAGATGAAGGGACTGGGAGGGAGGCAGAGGAGGAAGAGAGGGGGAGAGGGAGAGAGAGAGAGAGTGATAGAGAGATGAAGGGACTGGGAGGGAGGCAGAGGAGGAAGAGAGGGGGAGAGGGCAGAGGGCTTTGCCAAGGCTTCATCTTGAGAGCTTGGCAGTGTGTAGCGTGTTGGGCAGCGAGCTCTGGCCATGACACAGTAATGACCTTCCAGAGACCTCACACACACACACACACACACACACACACACACACACACACACACACACACACACACACACACACTACACAAACACACACACACACACTACACTACACTACACTCACACACCCTACACACACATATACTACACTACACTACACACACACACACACACTCACACACCCACTACACACACATACACTACACTACACTCACACACCACACTCACACACACACTACACACACATACACTACACTACACTCACACACCACACTCACACACACACTACACACACATACACTACACTACACTCACACACCACACTCACACACACACTACACACACATACACTACACTACACTCACACACCACACTCACACACACACTACACACACACACTACACATGCATTGCACACATCCACACCACACACACACCACACACACACACACTACACACACCCTACACATGCATTACATCCTCCCAGCTGCCCACTGCACTGAAGATAGGAAACACTGTCACCACTGATAAATCCACCATAATTGAGAATTTCAATAAGCATTTTTCTACGGCTGGCCATGCTTTCCACCTGGCTACTCCTACCCCGGACAACAGCACTGCACCCCCAACAGCAACTCGCCCAAGCCTTCCCCATTTCTCCTTCTCCCAAATCCATTCAGCTGATGTTCTGAAAGAGCTGCAAAATCTGGACCCCTACAAATCAGCCGGGCTAGACAATCTGGACCCTTTCTTTCTAAAATTATCTGCCGAAATTGTTGCCACCCCAATTACTAGCCTGTTCAACCTCTCTTTCGTGTCGTCTGAGATTCCCAAAGATTGGAAAGTAGCTGCGGTCATCCCCCTCTTCAAAGGGGGGGACACTCTTGACCCAAACTGCTACAGACCTATATCTATCCTACCGTGCCTTTCTAAGGTCTTCGAAAGCCAAGTCAACAAACAGATTACCGACCATTTTGAATCTCACCATACCTTCTCTGCTATGCAATCTGGTTTCAGAGCTGGTCATGGGTGCACCTCAGCCACGCTCAAGGTCCTAAACGATATCTTAACCGCCATCGATAACAAACATTACTGTGCAGCCGTATTCATTGATCTGGCCAAGGCTTTCGACTCTGTCAATCACCACATCCTCATCAGCAGACTCGACAGCCTTGGTTTCTCAAATGATTGCCTCGCCTGGTTCACCAACTACTTCTCTGATAGAGTTCAGTGTGTCAAATCGGAGGGTCTGCTGTCCGGACCTCTGGCAGTCTCTATGGGGGTGCCACAGGGTTCAATTCTTGGACCGACTCTCTTCTCTGTATACATCAATGAGGTCGCTCTTGCTGCTGGTGAGTCCCTGATCCACCTCTACTCAGACGACACCATTCTGTATACTTCCGGCCCTTCTTTGGACACTGTGTTAACAACCCTCCAGGCAAGCTTCAATGCCATACAACTCTCCTTCCGTGGCCTCCAATTGCTCTTAAATACAAGTAAAACTAAATGCATGCTCTTCAACCGATCGCTACCTGCACCTACCCGCCTGTCCAACATCACTACTCTGGACGACTCTGACTTAGAATAAGTGGACAACTACAAATACTTAGGTGTCTGGTTAGACTGTAAACTCTCCTTCCAGACCCATATCAAACATCTCCAATCCAAAGTTAAATCTAGAATTGGCTTCCTATTTCGCAACAAAGCATCCTTCAATCATGCTGCCAAACATACCCTTGTAAAACTGACCATCCTACCAATCCTCGACTTTGGCGATGTCATTTACAAAATAGCCTCCAATACCCTACTCAACAAATTGGATGCAGTCTATCACAGTGCAATCCGTTTTATCACCAAAGCCCCATATCCTGTTAAGGCTATGGCAGAATACTGCCCCCATTGGAGGAATGCGTGCCCATAGTAAACTGACAAAAAATCTGTCAAAAATTGCTAATATATGCATATAATAAATATTATTGAATAGAAAACACTCTAAAGCTTCTAAAACCGTTCAAATTATGTCTCTAAGCAGAACTCACGGGGCAGCCATTCTTCCAAACTCTTTCTGTCAGCAGAAAAGTTGGCCCAACTTTGACGTCATCGCCCCCACCCTTCCCAACCAGCTACGGATCTGGGAACAGTTCCTATCTCTTCAGCGCGATGTCCTCTTTCAATGGGGCGCTTCATTGTGAAGATCGCACGCTCCCTCACCCTTTGGCGGGAAGAAACCCTCGGGTCACGCAATAATACGTGCGCGCCTCTGTGTTTTTCTCTCTCCGTTCCAAGATCCACCAAACGATATAGGCTTGTCCTTTCGGGCTAAGGATTTTTATGTATGTTTATAACATGTTTTAGCTCGATTCTGAACTTAGTTTGACCAGTTTAGTCGACATATAATATGTAATTTTGAAGTTTTGATGCGCAACCCATAGAATTTTGGGTGCATTTCAGCCGAAATTAGTCGCGTTTGATAACCCAAAGACACACATTTGAAAGGCAAACGCTGGTTTTGGTAAGTATGACTTCTTCCACGACTTCTGATCAAACAACGGCAAAGGTAAGGGAATATTTATGTGGTTATTATGTGTTTCTGTGGACTCCGAAATAGCGAAGCCATATTGCTAATCTATGAGCGCCGTCTCATATTATTGACAAGTGAACGAATTCTGTAACGTTAAAAATAAATGTAACACAGCTGTTTTATTAAGAAGAAGTGTATCTTTCTAACTATATGTAGAACATGTATATTTAGTCAACGTTTATGATGTGTATTTCTGTTATCTGGCAGAGTTATCATAATTTCTCCGGACATTGTAGTAGCATTTTTTGAACATGACGTTCAATGTAAACAGTGATTTATGGATATAAATAGCATATTATTGAAAAAAACATAAATGTACTGTATAACATGTCCTATTCCTGTCATCTGATGAAGATTTTCAAAAGGTTAGTGAATTATTTTTCTTTTAATCCTGCTTTTGTGATTGCATCTATTGTTCCACAAATATGGCTATGTAAATTAGCCTATCTTTTGGTGGTGGTTTGACATAAATATGTGCTATGTTTTCGCCGTAAAACATTTTAGAAATCTGACTTGCTGGCTAGATGAACAAGGTGTTTATCTTTCATTTGAGCTATTGGACTTGTTAATGTGTGGAGGTTAAATATTTCTAAGAATATTTTTGCGTTCTGTGCGCCACTGTGTCAGTTGAGCAGGGGGGGATGGTACCCCTAGAGGTACGTGTGGCGTGATGTCGAATATACTACCCACCATTGCGACCTGTACGCTCTCGTTGGCTGGCCCTCGCTTCATACTCGTCGCCAAACCCACTGGCTCCATGTCATCTACAAGACCCTGCTAGGTAAAGTCCCCCCTTATCTCAGCTCGCTGATCACCATAGCATCTCCCACCTGTAGCACACGCTCCAGCAGGTATATCTCTCTAGTCACCCCCAAAACCAATTCTTTCTTTGGCCGCCTCTCCTTCCAGTTCTCTGCTGCCAATGACTGGAACGAACTACAAAAATCTCTGAAACTGGAAACACTTATCTCCCTCACTAGCTTTAAGCACCAACTGTCAGAGCAGCTCACAGATTACTGCACCTGTACATAGCCCATCTATAATTTAGCCCAAACAACTACCTCTTTCCCAACTGTATTTAATTTTTATTTATTTATTTATTTATTTTGCTCCTTTGCACCCCATTATTTTTATTTCTACTTTGCACATTCTTCCATTGCAAAACTACCATTCCAGTGTTTTACTTGCTATATTGTATTTACTTTGCCATCATGGCCTTTTTTTGCCTTTACCTCCCTTCTCACCTCATTTGCTCACATCGTATATAGACTTGTTTATACTGCATTATTGACTGTATGTTTGTTTTACTCCATGTGTAACTCTGTGTCGTTGTATCTGTCGAACTGCTTTGCTTTATCTTGGCCAGGTCGCAGTTGTAAATGAGAACTTGTTCTCAACTTGCCTACCTGGTTAAATAAAGGTGTTCTCAACTTGCCTACCTGGTTAAATAAAGGTGTTCTCAACTAGCCTACCTGGTTAAATAAAGGTGTTCTCAACTAGCCTACCTGGTTAAATAAAGGTGTTCTCAAATAGCCTACCTGGTTAAATAAAGGTGTTCTCAACTAGCCTACCTGGTTAAATAAAGGTGTTCTCAACTAGCCTACCTGGTTAAATAAAGGTGTTCTCAACTAGCCTACCTGGTTAAATAAAGGTGTTCTCAACTAGCCTACCTGGTTAAATAAAGGTGTTCTCAACTAGCCTACCTGGTTAAATAAAGGTGTTCTCAACTAGCCTACCTGGTTAAATAAAGGTGTTCTCAACTAGCCTACCTGGTTAAATAAAGGTGTTCTCAACTAGCCTACCTGGTTAAATAAAGGTGTTCTCAACTAGCCTACCTGGTTAAATAAAGGTGTTCTCAACTAGCCTACCTGGTTAAATAAAGGTGTTCTCAACTAGCCTACCTGGTTAAATAAAGGTGTTCTCAACTAGCCTACCTGGTTAAATAAAGGTGAAATAAAAAAAATAAAAAAATTACACACACCACACACACATACAGCACGCACGCACACACACCACACACACCACACACATTTAGTGGATCCCGATTGGCGCAGCAGTCTAAGGCACTGCAATTTCGTGCAAGAGGCGTCACTACAGACCCCGGTTTGATTCCAGGCTGTATCACAACCGGCTGTGATTGGGAGTCCCACAGGGCGGTGCACAATTGGCCCAGCGTCGTCCTGGTTAGGGTTTGGCCGTCATTGTAAAATAAGAATTTGTTCTAAACGGACTTGTTAAATAAAGGTGAAATAAATACAATTGAAATACAGCGCTGGTCGTTCCTTCTCTTTACGTTCAACTACAACATTTCTGTTGCGCTGTATATGTGACGGTTTCTGAACATAGCTTCTCCTCTGAGTCAGGCTGTGTGACGGTTTTTGAGTGTAGCTCCCCTCCACCCACCTGCCCTTCCTCCACACACCTGCCCTTCCTCCACCCAATATTAACGACCCTAAACCCGCCCTCCACCCACCTGCCCTTCCTCCACCCAATATTAACGACCCTAAACCCGCCCTCCACCCACCTGTTCTTCCTCCACACAATATTAACGACCCTAAATCCGCCCTCCACCCACCTGCCCTTCCTCCACACAATATTAACGACCCTAAACCCGCCCTCCACCCACCTGTTCTTCCTCCACACAATATTAACGACCCTAAACCCGCCCTCCACCCACCTGCCCTTCCTCCACCCAATATTAACGACCCTAAACCCGCCCTCCACCCACCTGTTCTTCCTCCACACAATATTAACGACCCTAAACCCGCCCTCCACCCACCTGCCCTTCCTCCACACAATATTAACGACCCTAAACCCGCCCTCCACCCACCTGTTCTTCCTCCACACAATATTAACGACCCTAAACCCGCCCTCCACCCACCTGTCCTTCCTCCACACAATATTCACGACCCTAAACCGCCATCCACCCACCTGCCCTTCCTCCACACAATATTCCACGACCCTAAACCGCCATCCACCCACCTGCCCTTCCTCCACACAATATTCCACGACCCTAAACCCGCCCGCCCGTGGATATAACCCGCGGGCACCGCGGGTTATGATTCAACCCACGCATCACTGACACACTGGGCTACAGTCCGTCAGTGGTGAAAAAACACAATACATGAAAATGGTTTAAATGAAAAGCTTCTGTTTGTCAAATCTGTCGTCCTCACAGGTTCACCGGGGGGGTCAAATCTGTCGTCCTCCAGGTTCACCGGGGGGGTCAAATCTGTCGTCCTCACAGGTTCACCGGGGGGGTCAAATCTGTCGTCCTCACAGGTTCACCGGGGGGGTCAAATCTGTCGTCCTCACAGGTTCACCGGGGGGGTCAAATCTGTCGTCCTCACAGGTTCACCGGGGGGGTCAAATCTGTCGTCCTCACAGGTTCACCGGGGGGGTCAAATCTGTCGTCCTCACAGGTTCACCGGGGGGGTCAAATCTGTCGTCCTCACAGGTTCACCGGGGGGGTCAAATCTGTCGTCCTCACAGGTTCACCGGGGGGGTCAAATCTGTCGTCCTCACAGGTTCACCGGGGGGGTCAAATCTGTCGTCCTCACAGGTTCACCGGGGGGGTCAAATCTGTCGTCCTCACAGGTTCACCGGGGGGGTCAAATCTGTCGTCCTCACAGGTTCACCGGGGGGGTCAAATCTGTCGTCCTCACAGGTTCACCGGGGGGGGTCAAATCTGTCGTCCTCACAGGTTCACCGGGGGGGGTCAAATCTGTCGTCCTCACAGGTTCACCGGGGGGGTCAAATCTGTCGTCCTCACAGGTTCACCGGGGGGGTCAAATCTGTCGTCCTCACAGGTTCACCGGGGGGGTCAAATCTGTCGTCCTCACAGGTTCACCGGGGGGGTCAAATCTGTCGTCCTCACAGGTTCACCGGGGGGGTCAAATCTGTCGTCCTCACAGGTTCACCGGGGGGGTCAAATCTGTCGTCCTCACAGGTTCACCGGGGGGGTCAAATCTGTCGTCCTCACAGGTTCACCGGGGGGGGGTCAAATCTGTCGTCCTCACAGGTTCACCGGGGGGGTCAAATCTGTCGTCCTCACAGGTTCACCGGGGGGGTCAAATCTGTCGTCCTCACAGGTTCACCGGGGGGGTCAAATCTGTCGTCCTCACAGGTTCACCGGGGGGGTCGAATCTGTCGTCCTCACAGGTTCACCGGGGGGGTCGAATCTGTCGTCCTCACAGGTTCACCGGGGGGGTCGAATCTGTCGTCCTCACAGGTTCACCGGGGGGGTCGAATCTGTCGTCCTCACAGGTTCACCGGGGGGGTCGAATCTGTCGTCCTCACAGGTTCACCGGGGGGGTCGAATCTGTCGTCCTCACAGGTTCACCGGGGGGGTCGAATCTGTCGTCCTCACAGGTTCACCGGGGGGGGTCCAATCTGTCGTCCTCACAGGTTCACCGGGGGGGGTCAAATCTGTCGTCCTCACAGGTTCACCGGGGGGGTCAAATCTGTCGTCCTCACAGGTTCACCGGGGGGGTCAAATCTGTCGTCCTCACAGGTTCACCGGGGGGGTCAAATCTGTCGTCCTCACAGGTTCACCGGGGGGGTCAAATCTGTCGTCCTCACAGGTTCACCGGGGGGGTCAAATCTGTCGTCCTCACAGGTTCACCGGGGGGGTCAAATCTGTCGTCCTCACAGGTTCACCGGGGGGGTCAAATCTGTCGTCCTCACAGGTTCACCGGGGGGGTCAAATCTGTCGTCCTCACAGGTTCACCGGGGGGGTCAAATCTGTCGTCCTCACAGGTTCACCGGGGGGGTCGAATCTGTCGTCCTCACAGGTTCACCGGGGGGGTCGAATCTGTCGTCCTCACAGGTTCACCGGGGGGGTCGAATCTGTCGTCCTCACAGGTTCACCGGGGGGGTCGAATCTGTCGTCCTCACAGGTTCACCGGGGGGGTCGAATCTGTCGTCCTCACAGGTTCACCGGGGGGGGTCAAATCTGTCGTCCTCACAGGTTCACCGGGGGGGGTCAAATCTGTCGTCCTCACAGGTTCACCGGGGGGGTCAAATCTGTCGTCCTCACAGGTTCACCGGGGGGGTCAAATCTGTCGTCCTCACAGGTTCACCGGGGGGGTCAAATCTGTCGTCCTCACAGGTTCACCGGGGGGTGTCAAATCTGTCGTCCTCACAGGTTCACCGGGGGGGGTCAAATCTGTCGTCCTCACAGGTTCACCGGGGGGGTCAAATCTGTCGTCCTCACAGGTTCACCGGGGGGGTCAAATCTGTCGTCCTCACAGGTTCACCGGGGGGGTCAAATCTGTCGTCCTCACAGGTTCACCGGGGGGGTCAAATCTGTCATCCTCACAGGTTCACCGGGGGGGTCAAATCTGTCGTCCTCACAGGTTCACTGGGGGGGTCAAACCCAGTGTTTCAGCAGGGCTCAAATTACATGGTGGAGAAAGAGACGAGTGTGTGTGTGTGTGTGTGTGTGTGTGTGTGTGTGTGTGTGTGTGTGTTGTGTGTGTGTGTGTGTGTGTGTGTGTGTGTGTGTGTGTGTGTGTTAAATACACCTCGGGTGACTAGCTGGTTGAGGACAACAAGGCAGAGTAGGGCTCCTGCTTTGCTTCCGACTCTTTGTTCTCTCACACACACACACACACACTCAAACACACACACTCAAACACTCAAACACACACACACACACACTCAAACACACACAAACACACACTCAAACACACACACACTTTTCAAACAGCACCAAGCTGCAGAGACGTTTCAATCATCGCCTCAGTATGACCAAAGGCGGTAGAAACAGAACACAGAGGTTCACGTCCCAACTAGCTCCCTATTCCCTATATGGTGCACTACTGCAGACCAGGCCAGGTCAAAAGTAGTGCACTACGTAGGGAATAGGGTGCCAGTTGGGACGAACCCAAAGTAAGTGCTACCAGAGCTAGAAAGTTGACAGCTTCACAGGCTTCAAAGCTACTTGATGATTAGTCCTTTAGTTGTTTTGTTTTTTTTGCAGGGTTTTTGTTGCTAAAGCAACCTAACAGAATATGGCTGAAAAACAGGCAATAGTTCTAGAAGCCAGAAGCTACGGGGAATTCCTTTCATTCTCTACACCATACAGAGCAGTTGATCAACGTGTACACTGTTTTAAAACCATGCCAGTGTTTATCAGCCACGTACTGACAGTCTATTTAAACCATGTACTGACAGTCTATTTAAACCACGTACTGACAGTGTATTTAAACCACGTACTGACAGTGTATTTAAACCATGCCCGTGTTTATCAGCCACGTACTGACAGTCTATTTAAACCATGCCAGTGTTTATCAGCCACGTACTGACAGTCTATTTAAACCATGCCAGTGTTTATCAGCCACGTACTGACAGTCTATTTAAACCATGCCCGTGTTTATCAGCCACGTACTGACAGTCTATTTAAACCATGTACTGACAGTCTATTTAAACCATGTACTGACAGTCTATTTAAACCATGTACTGACAGTCTATTTAAACCACGTACTGACAGTCTATTTAAACCATGCCAGTGTTTATCAGCCACAAACTGACAGTCTATTTAAACCATGTACTGACAGTCTATTTAAACCATGTACTGACAGTCTATTTAAACCATGTACTGACAGTCTATTTAAACCATGTACTGACAGTCTATTTAAACCATGTACTGACAGTCTATTTAAACCATGTGCTGACAGTCTATTTAAACCATGTACTGACAGTCTATTTGAACCATGTACTGACAGTCTATTTAAACCACATACTGACAGTCTATTTAAACCATGTACTGACAGTCTATTTAAACCATGTACTGACAGTCTATTTAAACCATGTACTGCCAGTCTATTTAAACCATGCCAGTGTTTATCAGCCACGTACTGACAGTCTATTTAAACCATGCCAGTGTTTATCAGCCACATACTGACAGTCTATTTAAACCATGTACTGACAGTCTATTTGAACCACATACTGACAGTCTATTTAAACCATGTACTGACAGTCTATTTAAACCATGCCAGTGTTTATCAGCCACGTACTGACAGTCTATTTAAACCACGTACTGACAGTCTATTTAAACAACGTACTGACAGTCTATTTAAACCATGCCAGTGTTTATCAGCCACATACTGACAGTCTATTTAAACCATGTACTGACAGTCTATTTAAACCACGTACTGACAGTCTATTTAAACCATGCCAGTGTTTATCAGCCACATACTGACAGTCTATTTAAACCATGTACTGACAGTCTATTTAAACCATGTACTGACAGTCTATTTAAACCTTGCACTGACAGTCTATTTAAACCACATACTGACAGTCTATTTAAACCATGCCAGTGTTTATCAGCCACATACTGACAGTCTATTTAAACCATGTACTGACAGTCTATTTAAACCATGTACTGACAGTCTATTTAAACATATACTGACAGTCTATTTACAACCATGTACTGACAGTCTATTTAAACCATGTACTGACAGTCTATTTAAACCATGTACTGACAGTCTATTTAAACCATGCCAGTGTTTATCAGCCACGTACTGACAGTCTATTTAAACCATGCCAGTGTTTATCAGCCACATACTGACAGTCTATTTAAACCATGTACTGACAGTCTATTTAAACCACATACTGACAGTCTATTTAAACCATGTACTGACAGTCTATTTAAACCATGCCAGTGTTTATCAGCCACGTACTGACAGTCTATTTAAACCACGTACTGACAGTCTATTTAAACCATGTACTGACAGTCTATTTAAACCATGTACTGACAGTCTATTTAAACCATGTACTGACAGTCTATTTAAACCATGTACTGACAGTCTATTTAAACCACGTACTGACAGTCTATTTAAACCACGTACTGACAGTCTATTTAAACCATGTACTGACAGTCTATTTAAACCATGTACTGACAGTCTATTTAAACCATGTACTGACAGTCTATTTAAACCATGCCAGTGTTTATCAGTTACATACTGACAGTCTATTTAAACCATGTACTGACAGTCTAATTAAACCATGTACTGACAGTCTATTTAAACCATGTACTGACAGTCTATTTAAACCATGTACTAACAGAATATGGCTGAAAAACAGGCAATAGTTCTAGAAGCCAGAAGCTACGGGGAATTCCTTTCATTCTCTACACCGTACAGAGCAGTTGATCAACGTGTACACTGTTTTAAAACCATGCCAGTGTTTATCAGCCACGTACTGACAGTCTATTTAAACCATGTACTGACAGTCTATTTAAACCACGTACTGACAGTGTATTTAAACCACGTACTGACAGTGTATTTAAACCATGCCCGTGTTTATCAGCCACGTACTGACAGTCTATTTAAACCATGCCAGTGTTTATCAGCCACGTACTGACAGTCTATTTAAACCATGCCAGTGTTTATCAGCCACGTACTGACAGTCTATTTAAACCATGCCCGTGTTTATCAGCCACGTACTGACAGTCTATTTAAACCATGTACTGACAGTCTATTTAAACCATGTACTGACAGTCTATTTAAACCATGTACTGACAGTCTATTTAAACCACGTACTGACAGTCTATTTAAACCATGCCAGTGTTTATCAGCCACAAACTGACAGTCTATTTAAACCATGTACTGACAGTCTATTTAAACCATGTGCTGACAGTCTATTTAAACCATGTACTGACAGTCTATTTGAACCATGTACTGACAGTCTATTTAAACCACATACTGACAGTCTATTTAAACCATGTACTGACAGTCTATTTAAACCATGTACTGACAGTCTATTTAAACCATGTACTGCCAGTCTATTTAAACCATGCCAGTGTTTATCAGCCACGTACTGACAGTCTATTTAAACCATGCCAGTGTTTATCAGCCACATACTGACAGTCTATTTAAACCATGTACTGACAGTCTATTTGAACCACATACTGACAGTCTATTTAAACCATGTACTGACAGTCTATTTAAACCATGCCAGTGTTTATCAGCCACGTACTGACAGTCTATTTAAACCACGTACTGACAGTCTATTTAAACAACGTACTGACAGTCTATTTAAACCATGCCAGTGTTTATCAGCCACATACTGACAGTCTATTTAAACCATGTACTGACAGTCTATTTAAACCACGTACTGACAGTCTATTTAAACCATGCCAGTGTTTATCAGCCACATACTGACAGTCTATTTAAACCATGTACTGACAGTCTATTTAAACCATGTACTGACAGTCTATTTAAACCTTGCACTGACAGTCTATTTAAACCACATACTGACAGTCTATTTAAACCATGCCAGTGTTTATCAGCCACATACTGACAGTCTATTTAAACCATGTACTGACAGTCTATTTAAACCATGTACTGACAGTCTATTTAAACATATACTGACAGTCTATTTACAACCATGTACTGACAGTCTATTTAAACCATGTACTGACAGTCTATTTAAACCATGTACTGACAGTCTATTTAAACCATGCCAGTGTTTATCAGCCACGTACTGACAGTCTATTTAAACCATGCCAGTGTTTATCAGCCACATACTGACAGTCTATTTAAACCATGTACTGACAGTCTATTTAAACCACATACTGACAGTCTATTTAAACCATGTACTGACAGTCTATTTAAACCATGCCAGTGTTTATCAGCCACGTACTGACAGTCTATTTAAACCACGTACTGACAGTCTATTTAAACCATGTACTGACAGTCTATTTAAACCATGTACTGACAGTCTATTTAAACCATGTACTGACAGTCTATTTAAACCATGTACTGACAGTCCATTTAAACCACGTACTGACAGTCTATTTAAACCACGTACTGACAGTCTATTTAAACCATGTACTGACAGTCTATTTAAACCATGTACTGACAGTCTATTTAAACCATGTACTGACAGTCTATTTAAACCATGCCAGTGTTTATCAGTTACATACTGACAGTCTATTTAAACCATGTACTGACAGTCTAATTAAACCATGTACTGACAGTCTATTTAAACCATGTACTGACAGTCTATTTAAACCATGTACTGACAGTCTATTTAAACCATGTACTGACAGTCTATTTAAACCACATACTGACAGTCTATTTAAACCATGTACTGACAGTCTATTTAAACCACATACTGACAGTCTATTTAAACCATGTACTGACAGTCTATTTAAACCATGTACTGACAGTCTATTTAAACCATGTACTGACAGTCCATTTAAACCATGTACTGACAGTCTATTTAAACCATGTACTGACAGTCTATTTAAACCATGTACTGACAGTCTATTTAAACCATGTACTGACAGTCTATTTAAACCATGTACTGACAGTCTATTTAAACCATGTACTGACAGTCTATTTAAACCACATACTGACAGTCTATTTAAACCATGTACTGACAATCTATTTAAACCACATACTGACAGTCTATTTAAACCATGTACTGACAGTCTATTTAAACCATGTACTGACAGTCCATTTAAACCATGTACTGACAGTCTATTTAAACCATGTACTGACAGTCTATTTAAACCATGTACTGACAGTCTATTTAAACCATGTACTGACAGTCTATTTAAACCATGTACTGACAGTCTATTGAAACCATGTACTGACAGTCTATTTAAACCATGCCAGTGTTTATCAGCCACAAACTGACAGTCTATTTAAACCATGTACTGACAGTCTATTTAAACCATGTGCTGACAGTCTATTTAAACCATGTACTGACAGTCTATTTGAACCATGTACTGACAGTCTATTTAAACCACATACTGACAGTCTATTTAAACCATGTACTGACAGTCTATTTAAACCATGTACTGACAGTCTATTTAAACCATGTACTGCCAGTCTATTTAAACCATGCCAGTGTTTATCAGCCACGTACTGACAGTCTATTTAAACCATGCCAGTGTTTATCAGCCACGTACTGACAGTCTATTTAAACCACGTACTGACAGTCTATTTAAACAACGTACTGACAGTCTATTTAAACCATGCCAGTGTTTATCAGCCACATACTGACAGTCTATTTAAACCATGTACTGACAGTCTATTTAAACCACGTACTGACAGTCTATTTAAACCATGCCAGTGTTTATCAGCCACATACTGACAGTCTATTTAAACCATGTACTGACAGTCTATTTAAACCATGTACTGACAGTCTATTTAAACCTTGCACTGACAGTCTATTTAAACCACATACTGACAGTCTATTTAAACCATGCCAGTGTTTATCAGCCACATACTGACAGTCTATTTAAACCATGTACTGACAGTCTATTTAAACCATGTACTGACAGTCTATTTAAACATATACTGACAGTCTATTTACAACCATGTACTGACAGTCTATTTAAACCATGTACTGACAGTCTATTTAAACCATGTACTGACAGTCTATTTAAACCATGCCAGTGTTTATCAGCCACGTACTGACAGTCTATTTAAACCATGCCAGTGTTTATCAGCCACATACTGACAGTCTATTTAAACCATGTACTGACAGTCTATTTAAACCACATACTGACAGTCTATTTAAACCATGTACTGACAGTCTATTTAAACCATGCCAGTGTTTATCAGCCACGTACTGACAGTCTATTTAAACCACGTACTGACAGTCTATTTAAACCATGTACTGACAGTCTATTTAAACCATGTACTGACAGTCTATTTAAACCATGTACTGACAGTCTATTTAAACCATGTACTGACAGTCCATTTAAACCACGTACTGACAGTCTATTTAAACCACGTACTGACAGTCTATTTAAACCATGTACTGACAGTCTATTTAAACCATGTACTGACAGTCTATTTAAACCATGTACTGACAGTCTATTTAAACCATGCCAGTGTTTATCAGTTACATACTGACAGTCTATTTAAACCATGTACTGACAGTCTAATTAAACCATGTACTGACAGTCTATTTAAACCATGTACTGACAGTCTATTTAAACCATGTACTGACAGTCTATTTAAACCATGTACTGACAGTCTATTTAAACCACATACTGACAGTCTATTTAAACCATGTACTGACAGTCTATTTAAACCACATACTGACAGTCTATTTAAACCATGTACTGACAGTCTATTTAAACCATGTACTGACAGTCTATTTAAACCATGTACTGACAGTCCATTTAAACCATGTACTGACAGTCTATTTAAACCATGTACTGACAGTCTATTTAAACCATGTACTGACAGTCTATTTAAACCATGTACTGACAGTCTATTTAAACCATGTACTGACAGTCTATTTAAACCATGTACTGACAGTCTATTTAAACCACATACTGACAGTCTATTTAAACCATGTACTGACAATCTATTTAAACCACATACTGACAGTCTATTTAAACCATGTACTGACAGTCTATTTAAACCATGTACTGACAGTCCATTTAAACCATGTACTGACAGTCTATTTAAACCATGTACTGACAGTCTATTTAAACCATGTACTGACAGTCTATTTAAACCATGTACTGACAGTCTATTTAAACCATGTACTGACAGTCTATTGAAACCATGTACTGACAGTCTATTTAAACCATGCCAGTGTTTGAGGCTGTTCTGAGGGCAAAAGGGGGGTGCAAATCAATATTAGGAAGGTGTTCCTAATGTTTTGTTCATCATTATTCTGACACATGCCACCAGTCCTGGAGCATGCTGTAGACTCAGTCAGGGGGCCAGGTGTGGTTCAGAAGACGCTTGAGTGTGGTGTGCTGTCTGCTGTTACGATGACCTGCCAGATTGACCCTCGGAGATGAAACCTCCCTGAGCCAATCCACTGTCCGCTGAACTCTCCACGGCCTCGCCACCTCGCCTCGCCTGATCTCTGTTACAAAATCCCACATATTAGTCATTTGGCAGACACTCTTATCCAGAGCGACTTACAGGAGTTATTAGTGCCGTGCTCAAGGGCACATCGACCGATGTATTCACCTAGTCGTCTCAGGATATCGAACCAGCAACCTTTCGGTTACCGCTCTTAACCGCTAGGCTAACTCCTTGAGGGTCTTAACTGATTCTGCTACACACACACACACACACACACACACACACACACACACACACACACACACACACACACACACACACACACTGCCAGATACTCTATAAGGGTCTCAACAGACGCTGCTAGGAAGGGCTCGGGGGGCAGGCTGTCGCTACTCTCATCAACAGACACCAGTAGAGGTGTGAGAAACGGATTCTGCCAGGCAGGTCACAGGGTGCTGAGATGGCCTTGCTTTATTAAGGTGTAGGAAGGAAGTACTGTAGAACTGTGATGCCTCTACTATCCTGTAGCACTGTGATGCCTCTACTATCCTGTAGTACTGTGATACTGTGATGCCTCTATACTGTAGTACTGTGATGCTGTGATATCTCTATACTGTAGTACTGTGATGCCTCTACTATCCTGTAGTACTGTGATGCCTCTACTATCCTGTAGTACTGTGATGCTGTGATGCCTCTATACTGTAGTACTGTGATGCTGTGATATCTCTATACTGTAGTACTGTGATGCCTCTATACTGTAGTACTGTGATGCCTCTATACTGTAGTACTGTGATGCCTCTATACTGTAGTACTGTGATGCCTCTACTATACTGTAGTACTGTAGTACTGTAGTACTGTGATGCTCTACTATACTGTAGTACTGTAGTACTGTAGTACTGTGATGCCTCTATACTGTAGTACTGTGATGCCTCTATACTGTAGTACTGTGATGCCTCTACTATACTGTAGTACTGTGATGCCTCTATACTGTAGTACTGTAGTACTGTGATGCCTCTATACTGTAGTACTGTAGTACTGTGATGCCTCTACTATACTGTAGTACTGTGATGCCTCTATACTGTAGTACTGTGATGCCTCTATACTGTAGTACTGTGATGCCTCTACTATACTGTAGTACTGTGATGCTGTGATATCTCTATACTGTAGTACTGTGATGCCTCTATACTGTAGTACTGTAGTACTGTAGTACTGTGATGCCTCTACTATACTGTAGTACTGTGATGCCTCTATACTGTAGTACTGTAGTACTGTAGTTCTGTGATGCCTCTACTATACTGTAGTACTGTGATGCCTCTATACTGTAGTACTGTAGTACTGTAGTACTGTGATGCCTCTACTATACTGTAGTACTGTGATGCCTCTATACTGTAGTACTGTGATGCCTCTACTATACTGTAGTACTGTGATGCCTCTACTATACTGTAGTACTGTGATGCCTCTGTACTGTAGTACTGTGATGCCTCTATACTGTAGTACTGTAGTACTGTGATGCCTCTATACTGTAGTACTGTAGTACTGTGATGCCTCTACTATACTGTAGTACTGTGATGCCTCTATACTGTAGTACTGTGATGCCTCTATACTGTAGTACTGTGATGCCTTTATACTGTAGTACTGTGATGCCTCTATACTGTAGTACTGTGATGCCTCTATACTGTAGTACTGTGATGCCTCTACTATACTGTAGTACTGTGATGCCTTTATACTGTAGTACTGTGATGCCTCTATACTGTAGTACTGTGATGCCTTTATACTGTAGTACTGTAGTACTGTGATGCCTCTACTATACTGTAGTACTGTGATGCCTCTATACTGTAGTACTGTAGTACTGTAGTACTGTGATGCCTCTACTATACTGTAGTACTGTGATGCCTCTATACTGTAGTACTGTGATGCCTCTACTATACTGTAGTACTGTGATGCTGTGATATCTCTATACTGTAGTACTGTGATGCCTCTATGCTGTAGTACTGTGATGCCTTTATACTGTAGTACTGTGATGCCTCTACTATACTGTAGTACTGTGATGCCTCTATACTGTAGTACTGTGATGCCTCTACTATACTGTAGTACTGTAGTACTGTGATGCCTCTATACTGTAGTACTGTGATGCCTCTATACTGTAGTACTGTAGTACTGTGATGCCTCTATACTGTAGTACTGTAGTAATGTGATGCCTCTACTATACTGTAGTACTGTAGTACTGTGATGCCTCTATACTGTAGTACTGTAGTACTGTGATGCCTCTACTATACTGTAGTACTGTAGTACTGTGATGCCTCTATACAGTAGTACTGTGATGCCTCTATACTGTAGTACTGTGATGCCTCTACTATACTGTAGTACTGTGATGCCTTTATACTGTAGTACTGTGATGCCTCTATACTGTAGTACTGTAGTACTGTGATGCCTCTACTATACTGTAGTACTGTAGTACTGTGATGCCTCTACTATACTGTAGTACTGTGATGCCTCTGTACTGTAGTACTGTGATGCCTCTATACTGTAGTACTGTAGTACTGTGATGCCTCTATACTGTAGTACTGTAGTACTGTGATGCCTCTATACTGTAGTACTGTAGTACTGTGATGCCTCTACTATACTGTAGTACTGTGATGCCTCTATACTGTAGTACTGTGATGCCTCTATACTGTAGTACTGTGATGCCTTTATACTGTAGTACTGTGATGCCTCTATACTGTAGTACTGTGATGCCTCTATACTGTAGTACTGTGATGCCTCTACTATACTGTAGTACTGTAGTACTGTAGTACTGTGATGCCTTTATACTGTAGTACTGTGATGCCTCTATACTGTAGTACTGTAGTACTGTGATGCCTTTATACTGTAGTACTGTAGTACTGTGATGCCTCTACTATACTGTAGTACTGTGATGCCTTTATACTGTAGTACTGTGATGCCTCTATACTGTAGTACTGTGATGCCTTTATACTGTAGTACTGTAGTATTGTGATGCCTCTACTATACTGTAGTACTGTGATGCCTCTATACTGTAGTACTGTGATGCCTCTATACTGTAGTACTGTGATGCCTCTACTATACTGTAGTACTGTGATGCCTCTATACTGTAGTACTGTGATGCCTCTATACTGTAGTACTGTGATGCCTCTACTATACTGTAGTACTGTGATGCTGTGATATCTCTATACTGTAGTACTGTGATGCCTCTATACTGTAGTACTGTAGTACTGTAGTACTGTGATGCCTCTACTATACTGTAGTACTGTGATGCCTCTATACTGTAGTACTGTAGTACTGTAGTACTGTGATGCCTCTACTATACTGTAGTACTGTGATGCCTCTATACTGTAGTACTGTAGTACTGTGATGCCTCTACTATACTGTAGTACTGTGATGCCTCTATACTGTAGTACTGTGATGCCTCTACTATACTGTAGTACTGTGATGCTGTGATATCTCTATACTGTAGTACTTTAGTACTGTGATGCCTCTATACTGTAGTACTGTAGTACTGTGATGCCTCTACTATACTGTGGTACTGTAGTACTGTGATGCCTCTATACTGTAGTACTGTGATGCCTCTACTATACTGTAGTACTGTAGTACTGTGATGCCTCTATACTGTAGTACTGTGATGCCTCTATACTGTAGTACTGTAGTACTGTGATGCCTCTATACTGTAGTACTGTAGTACTGTGATGCCTCTACTATACTGTAGTACTGTAGTACTGTGATGCCTCTATACTGTAGTACTGTGATGCCTCTACTATACTGTAGTACTGTAGTACTGTGATGCCTTTATACTGTAGTACTGTAGTACTGTGATGCCTCTACTATACTGTAGTACTGTAGTACTGTGATGCCTCTACTATACTGTAGTACTGTGATGCCTCTATACTGTAGTACTGTGATGCCTCTATACTGTAGTACTGTGATGCCTTTATACTGTAGTACTGTGGTGCCTCTATACTGTAGTACTGTGATGCCTTTATACTGTAGTACTGTGATGCCTCTATACTGTAGTACTGTGATGCCTCTATACTGTAGTACTGTGATGCCTCTACTATACTGTAGTACTGTGATGCCTTTATACTGTAGTACTGTGATGCCTTTATACTGTAGTACTGTGATGCCTCTATACTGTAGTACTGTAGTACTGTGATGCCTTTATACTGTAGTACTGTGATGCCTCTATACTGTAGTACTGTAGTACTGTGATGCCTCTATACTGTAGTACTGTGATGCCTCTATACTGTAGTACTGTAGTACTGTGATGCCTCTATACTGTAGTACTGTGATGCCTTTATACTGTAGTACTGTAGTACTGTGATGCCTCTACTATACTGTAGTACTGAGATGCCTCTACTATACTGTAGTACCGTGATGCCTTTATACTGTAGTACTGTGATTCCTCTATACTGTAGTACTGTGATGCCTTTATACTGTAGTACTGTGATGCCTTTATACTGTAGTACTGTGATGCCTCTATACTGTAGTACTGTAGTACTGTGATGCCTCTATACACAGTCTCATAACAACAGAGATCACAGTAGGTTACAGTCTCATAACAACAGAGATCACAGTAGGTTACAGTCTCACAACAGAGATCACAGTAGGTTACAGTCTCATAACAACAGAGATCACAGTAGGTCACAGTCTCACAACAACAGAGATCACATTAGGTTACAGTCTCATAACAACAGAGATCACAGTAGGTTACAGTCTCACAACAGAGATCACAGTAGGTTACAGTCTCATAACAACAGAGATCACAGTAGGTCACAGTCTCACAACAACAGAGATCACATTAGGTTACAGTCTCATAACAACAGAGATCACATTAGGTTACGGTCTCATAACAACAGAGATCACATTAGGTTACGGTCTCATAACAACAGAGATCACAGTAGGTCACAATCTCACAACAGAGATCACAGTAGGTCACAGTCTCATAACAACAGAGATCACAGTAGGTTACAGTCTCACAACAGAGATCACAGTAGGTCACAGTCTCATAACAACAGAGATCACAGTAGGTTACAGTCAGAGGCATTGAGAGTCAAGAAACTTAATAGAGAAATGGTGCTTACAGAATTCTTTGTTGTTGACGCTAAGAGGAGATGAGCAAGTTGATTTTCTCCCTCTCTCCCTCCTTCTATTCCTCCAGCTCTCTCTCTCCTTCTAGGTCTCTCTCTTTCTCTTTCTCTCCTCTCTACCTCTCTCCCTTCCTCACTCCCTCCTCTCTCCCTCCTCTCTCTCTCCTCTCTCCCTCCCTTTCCCTCTCTCTCCCTCCCTCTCCCTCCCTCCTCTCTCCCTCCTCTTTCCCTCCCTCCTTCTCCCTCTCTCCCTCCCTCCCCATATCTCTCCCTCTCTCTCAGCAGGGTGTTATGTATGGGTTAATTTAACCCTAACAACTCTGTGGGTCTGTAGATTATATCTGACAGATAGCAGTATATGTTCAATTCAATATAGTGGGTCAGAAATATGAGTGGTGTTTTGAGATCAGTCGTGTTTCTCAACAGGTTACTGGATCAGAAACATGATGATATAGTGGGTTGTAGTTAAAGAGATAGTCATGCAAGAGCTACAAAGCGTAAACAACATGTCATGTGCAATAACCTGTCTTTCTAGTGCTCAAGAAATACCCACAATGAGAGAGAGAGAGAGGGAGAGAGAGAAAGATAGAGAGAGAGAGAGAGAGAGGTCAAACAGCCGAGTCAGGAGAAGATGCTCTGAGGTCTGAGTTGTTATCTAGAAACAGGAATATTAATTCATAGTCAATTGATGCAGTGACTTAAAACCAACACAGTTGACATTCTGGTTCTACACACTTCCTCAAGAGTGTGTCCCAAAGTGCACTACTTATTAACCAGGTCTATATGGGTCCCTATGGGCCCTGGTCTAAAGTAGTGCCCTATAAAAGGGAATAGGGTGCCATTTGGGAGGCAGACCCTTGGTATAATTTGATTCCCCTTTAATTGGTTGAACCCATCACCTGTTCCATTGACAGGCGGATCTGCTAACCTGAGAACGACAGATCCCTGGAGCGGGGGAGGGGAGAGGAGAGGAGAGGAGAGGAGAGGAGAGGAGAGGAGAGGAGAGGAGAGGAGAGGAGGAGAGGAGAGGAGAGGAGAGGAGAGGAGAGGAGGAGAGGAGAGGAGAGGAGAGGAGAGGAGAGGAGAGGAGAGGAGAGGAGAGGAGAGGAGAGGAGAGGAGAGGAGAGGAGAGGAGAGGAGAGGAGAGGAGAGGAGAGGAGAGGAGGGGAGGGAGGGAGGGGAGGGGAGGGGAGGGGAGGGGAGGGGAGGGGGAGGAGGAGAGGGAGAGGAGAGGAGGTAGGGTAAGGATGAAAGAGAGGAGAGGAGAGGAGAGGAGAGGAGAGGAGAGGAGAGGAGAGGAGAGGAGAGGAGAGGAGAGGAGAGGAGAGGAGAGGAGAGGAGGTAGGGTAAGGATTAAAGGTAGGAGAGGAGAGGAGAGGAGAGGAGAGGAGAGGAGAGGAGAGGAGAGGAGAGGAGAGGAGAGGAGAGGAGAGGAGAGGAGAGGAGAGGAGAGGAGAGGAGAGGAGAGGAGAGGAGAGTTTAGCTGGATGTCACCAGTCTTTGGAATTTGGCTGAGGTTATTCATTTGTGCAATGAAGAAGTACGGCCATCTTGGAAAAAGGTAAGCTACGTTCAGAAACCGTCACACAGCCTGACTCAGAGGAGCTACACTCTAAAACCGTCACACAGCCTGACTCAGAGAAGCTACACTCTAAAACCGCCACACAGCCTGACTCAGAGGAGCTACACTCTAAAACCGCCACACAGCCTGACTCAGAGGAGCTACACTCTAAAACCGTCACACAGCCTGACTCAGAGGAGCTACACTCTAAAACCGCCACACAGCCTGACTCAGAGGAGCTACACTCTAAAACCGCCACACAGCCTGACTCAGAGGAGCTACACTCTAAAACCGTCACACAGCCTGACTCAGAGGAGCTACACTCTAAAACCGCCACACAGCCTGACTCAGAGGAGCTACACTCTAAAACCGTCACACAGCCTGACTCAGAGGAGCTACACTCTAAAACCGTCACACAGCCTGACTCAGAGGAGCTACACTCTAAAACCGCCACACAGCCTGACTCAGAGGAGCTACACTCTAAAACCGCCACACAGCCTGACTCAGAGGAGCTACACTCTAAAACCGTCACACAGCCTGACTCAGAGGAGCTACACTCTAAAACCGTCACACAGCCTGACTCAGAGGAGCTACACTCTAAAACCGTCACACAGCCTGACTCAGAGGAGCTACACTCTAAAACCGCCACACAGCCTGAGCTATGATAACATATTGACACGTTGCTTAATATGCCAGGAATATATAACGTAGTAATTTTATAACTTTTTTTAAAGACAGCTTTACATGAATTACATACTTCTGTATCACAGGCTACTCTCGAGAAAGAAACGCCTAATACGTTATTTAAATTGATAAAGCAACGCAGCGAATGTACAACACATAATGGATTTAAAGCCTGAGGCTATTATTTCTAGAGAGACCAGAAGCGTACAGGAAGTGAAGAGAGTGAACGGGGATGATACAGGAAACCCACAGCTGATATATACAAGTATATACTGCCACGTACAGATGTCTACTATACTGCCTATATATACTGCCACGTACAGATGTATACTATACTGCCTATATATACTGCCACGTACAGATGTATACTGTACTGCCTATATATACTGCCACATATAGATGTATCCTATACTGCCTATATATACTGCCACATAAAGATGTATACTATACTGCCACGTACAGATGTCTACTATACTGCCTATATATACTGCCACGTACAGATGTATACTGTATTGCCTATATATACTGCCACATACAGATGTATACTATACTGCCTATATATACTGCCACATACAGATGTCTACTATACTGCCTATATATACTGCCACGTACAGATGTCTACTATACTGCCTATATATACTGCCACATACAGATGTTTACTATACTGCCTATATATACTGCCACATACAGATGTATACTATACTGCCTATATATACTGCCACATACAGATGTATACTATACTGCCAAATGCAGATGTATACTATACTGCCTATATATACTGCCACATACAGATGTATACCATACCGCATATATATACTGCCACATACAGATGTATACTATACTGCCTATATATACTGCCACATAGAGATGTATACTATACTGCCACATACAGATGTATACTATACTGCCTATATATACTGCCACATAGAGATGTATACTATACTGCCTACATATACTGCCACATACAGATGTATACTATACTGCCTATATATACTGCCACATACAGATGTATACTATACTGCCACATACAGATGTCTACTATACTGCCTATATATACTGCCACATACAGATGTCTACTATACTGCCTATATATACTGCCACATACAGATGTATACTATACTGTCTATATATACTGCCACATAGAGATGTATACTATACTGCCTATATATACTGCCACATACAGATGTATACTATACTGCCACATACAGATGTCTACTATACTGCCTATATATACTGCCACATACAGATGTCTACTATACTGCCTATATATACTGCCACATACAGATGTATACTATACTGCCACATACAGATGTATACTATACTGCCTATATATACTGCCACATACAGATGTATACTATACTGCCTATATATACTGCCACATAGAGATGTATACTATACTGCCTATATATACTGCCACATACAGATGTATACTATACTGCCACATACAGATGTATACTATACTGCCTATATATACTGCCACATAGAGATGTATACTATACTGCATATACTACAGATGGCTCTGAGTACCCATGTTGAATAATCAGAATGTCCTGATTTTACCCATGTTGAATAATCAGAATGTCCTGATTTTACCCATGTTGAATAATCAGAATGTCCTGATCTACCTGCTTAGCTAGTTCTTTATTTGTTGTTGAACTGGGCAGCGAACACGGAGGAGACCATGTATTTCTCTCTAACCTTTATTTAACTAGGCAAGTCAGTTAAAGAACAAATTCTTATTTTTACAATGACAGCCTAACCCGGGCCAAACCCGGACGACACTGGGCCAAATGTGCACCGCCTTATGGGACTCCCAATCACAGCCTGATGTGATACAGCCTGGAATCGAACCAGGTACTGCAGTGACACCTCTGCGCCACTCGGGAGCCCCAGTTGAATCTTTTTTTGGGGGGGGGGGAGTGGGGGGGTTGGATATTCAATGTATTTAATTAGGAAACAGGAAAGTCCTCCATTTATAGTCCTAATCTGAACCTAATGGTGTTTCATAATCATGACACTTCCTGATCAACCGGCTCAACAAGTCCTTCCTTCCTGTCACTTCTATTATCCGTACTCATGAGATGTGTTGATCCAGAGTGGCTGGGCGAAGCAGCATTATACAACTACAACACACAACGCTGTTCACACTTCATAGCTACTGAATACAATCATGCATTCAAGCGGCACAAAACGTATTTGTGGTGACATGTTTGATAAACATTTACGCAAAACGTTTTGAAGTTCAAAGAATTTATAGGGAAGCGAGTGAGAATAAAAAATAAAAGGTTATGTAAACTGTATGAGCAAAACAGCTGCAGCAGAGATGGTGATGAGGACGGTCAAAAACGTGCTGCTGTGTGACGGTTTCTGAACGTAGCTTCTTCTCTGAGTCAGGCTGTGTGACGGTTTTAGAGTGTAGCTCCTCTGAGTCAGGCTGTGTGACGGTTTGAGAGCGTAGCTTCTTCTCTGAGTCAGGCTGTGTGACGGTTTCTGAACGTAGCTTCTTCTCTGAGTCAGGCTGTGTGACGGTTTTAGAGTGTAGCTCCTCTGAGTCAGGCTGTGTGGCGGTTTTAGAGTGTAGCTCCTCTGAGTCAGGCTGTGTGACGGTTTTAGAGTGTAGCTCCTCTGAGTCAGGCTGTGTGACGGTTTTAGAGTGTAGCTCCTCTGAGTCAGGCTGTGTGACGGTTTCTGAACGTAGCTCCTCCTCTGAGTCAGGCTGTGTGACGGTTCCTGAACGTAGCTCCTGCTCTGAGTCAGGCTGTGTATAGTGTGGACACTCTTCCATATGTCTGTGTCGGTACTGTACCGCAGCAACACCTTAGTTACCATCATAATCACTAATCCAGATCTCTTCTCATTTAGACCCAAGATACAGATCATGATCCAGTCTAGGCTTCATACAAGGCAGCATTCCCATGTCGCCTTTACCACATGGAAATACATACATGGCCCGAAATGATGACTTGGTTTATTAGCATTGTAACAAAAAACCTTAGCTATGTAATACTCATAAGGAATTACCCAATACCTGAATACCCACATCACATCCATTTAGGGGTCAAAACATCAGATCACAATATGTCTTCTATTTGATGGATGGTGGGTTTTCTCTATTCTGATTGGTTTTAAATTCTCAAGCAAACTAGGAGAAAACTGACAGTGTTGTCTAATTGTTAGAACTGTTAAACATGTTTTCACTTTATCAATATACCTATATTATGTATTTATTTAACCTTTATTTAATTAGGCAAACTCTTATTTACAATGACGGCCCAACCCCAGGCCCTACCCCAGGCCCTACCCCAGGCCCTACCCCAGGCCCTACCCCAGGCCAAACCTGGATGACGCTGTGCCAATTGTTCACCACCATATGGGACTCCCAATAACAGCCAGATGGGATTCAGCCTGGATTTGAACCAGGGGCTGTAGTGACACCTCTTGCACTGAGATGCAGTGCCTTAGACCGCTGCGCCACTTGGGAGCCTTTATAGATGTTATTGTAAAAAAAATCTATACTGGTATGTGG
Organism: Oncorhynchus kisutch; assembly: GCF_002021735.2. Classification (NCBI taxonomy): domain Eukaryota; kingdom Metazoa; phylum Chordata; class Actinopteri; order Salmoniformes; family Salmonidae; genus Oncorhynchus; species Oncorhynchus kisutch. The sequence goes on from NW_022262817.1 coordinate 126,714, forward strand.
ATCTATAATGGTATACTTAGGAGGTGATAAATCTATACTGGTATGTGGATCTATAATGGTATACTTAGGAGGTGATAAATCTATACTGGTATGTGGATCTATAATGGTATACTTAGGAGGTGATAAATCTATACTGGTATGTGGATCTATAATGATACACTTTAGGAGATGATAAATCTATACTGGTATGTGGATCTATAATGATACACTTTAGAAGGTATAGGTATGCGGTATGTTGTGGTATAAAGAGAATGCTCTGGGTCTGCTAGGTTAGCTTAGGTATGCTGTATGTTGTGATATAAAGAGCATGCTCTGGGTCTGCTAGGTTAGCTTAGGTATGCTGTATGTTGTGATATAAAGAGCATGCTCTGGGTCTGCTAGGTTAGCTTAGGTATGCTGTATGTTGTGATATAAAGAGCATGCTCTGGGTCTGCTAGGTTAGCTTAGGTATGCTGAATGTTGTGTTATAAAGAGCATGCTCTGGGTCTGCTAGGTTAGCTTAGGTGTGCTGTATGTTGTGGTATAAAGAGCATGCTCTGGGTCTGCTAGGTTAGCTTAGGTATGCTGTATGTTGTGGTATAAAGAGCATGCTCTGGGTCTGCTAGGTTAGCTTAGGTGTGCTGTATGTTGTGGTATAAAGAGCATGCTCTGGGTCTGCTAGGTTAGCTTAGGTATGCTGTATGTTGTGGTATAAAGAGCATGCTCTGGGTCTGCTAGGTTAGCTTAGGTATGCCGTATGTTGTGATATAAAGAGCATGCTCTGGGTCTGCTAGGTTAGCTTAGGTATGCCGTATGTTGTGATATAAAGAGCATGCTCTGGGTCTGCTAGGTTAGCTTAGGTATGCTGTATGTTGTGATATAAAGAGCATGCTCTGGGTCTGCTAGGTAGGGATGCTGTATGTGGTATAAAGAGCATGCTCTGGGTACGCTAGGTTAGCTTAGGGATGCTGTATGTTGTATTACAACCCTTTCCTGCAGTCAAATGACCAAATCGCCCTCTAGTGGCCACATGGGTGGAATGTAATTCTTTTTTTTGTTTTTATAATTTCACAATTAATAAACATTATTTTATTTTATTTATTTTTGTTTCAAAGTATATTTTTTAAGAAACACTATGTGGCCCTGATTTATCCCACTGAGAAGAATACTCCTCTTCTATCTCTCCCTCCCTCTCTCCACCTCTCCCCCCTCCCTCTCCCCCCTCTCCCCCTCCATCCCTCCCCTCTCCCCACCCTCCCTCCCTCCCCCTCCCTCTCTCCACCTTAATTTGGAGAATTACAATATTAACATCATTAATAATAATCAATATTGTCAACGGGACAACAGTAACAACAATAACCAAGGGTATAGGGTACCATAAGTATAGAGGACATGTGCAGGTTGATTGGTCTGTTAGACAGTAGTACGCTGCCAACCCACAGCTCTCTGTGTCCTCCCCCAACAGGACGGGTAGTCTACTCTCATCAGAGAGGTCTTTAATGTAGTACGCTGCCAACCCACAGCTCTCTGTGTCCTCCCCCAACAGGACGGGTAGCCTACTCTCATCAGAGAGGTCTTTAATGTAGTACGCTGCCAACCCACAGCTCTCTGTGTCCTCCCCCAACAGGACGGGTAGTCTACTCTCATCAGAGAGGTCTTTAATGTAGTACGCTGCCAACCCACAGCTCTCTGTGTCCTCCCCCAACAGGACGGGTAGTCTACTCTCATCAGAGAGGTCTTTAATGTAGTACGCTGCCAACCCACAGCTCTCTGTGTCCTCCCCCAACAGGACGGGTAGTCTACTCTCATCAGAGAGGTCTTTAATGTAGTACGCTGCCAACCCACAGCTCTCTGTGTCCTCCCCCAACAGGACGGGTAGTCTACTCTCATCAGAGAGGTCTTTAATGTAGTACGCTGCCAACCCACAGCTCTCTGTGTCCTCCCCCAACAGGACGGGTAGCCTACTCTCATCAGAGAGGTCTTTAATGTAGTACGCTGCCAACCCACAGCTCTCTGTGTCCTCCCCCAACAGGACGGGTAGTCTACTCTCATCAGAGAGGTCTTTAATGTAGTACGCTGCCAACCCACAGCTCTCTGTGTCCTCCCCCAACAGGATGGGTAGCCTACTCTCATCAGAGAGGTCTTTAATGTAGTACGCTGCCAACCCACAGCTCTCTGTGTCCTCCCCCAACAGGACGGGTAGCCTACTCTCATCAGAGAGGTCTTTAATGTAGTACGCTGCCAACCCACAGCTCTCTGTGTCCTCCCCCAACAGGACGGGTAGCCTACTCTCATCAGAGAGGTCTTTAATGTAGTACGCTGCCAACCCACAGCTCTCTGTGTCCTCCCCCAACAGGACGGGTAGTCTACTCTCATCAGAGAGGTCTTTAATGTAGTACGCTGCCAACCCACAGCTCTCTGTGTCCTCCCCCAACAGGACGGGTAGTCTACTCTCATCAGAGAGGTCTCTCTGTGTCCTCCCCCAACAGGACGGGTAGCCTACTCTCATCAGAGAGGTCTCTCTGTGTCCTCCCCCAACAGGACGGGTAGCCTACTCTCATCAGAGAGGTCTCTCTGTGTCCTCCCCCAACAGGATGGGTAGCCTACTCTCATCAGAGAGGTCTCTCTGTGTCCTCCCCCAACAGGACGGGTAGCCTACACTCATCAGAGAGGTCTCTCTGTGTCCTCCCCCAACAGGAAGGGTAGCCTACTCTCATCAGAGAGGTATTTGAAACCTTGAATAAGGGTTTCAAATTTGGGGAATTTACAGTCTCTAATTGTTTGAGATTTTTTACATTTTGTCAGGAAATGCAGCTCCGTCTCAGGTTCTGCTGTTGTGCAGTGGTTGCACAGCCTTTCCTCTACAGGGAGCCAGGTTCTGCTGTTGTGCAGTGGTTGCACAGCCTTTCCTCTACAGGGAGCCAGGTTCTGCTGTGGTGCAGTGGTTGCACAGCCTTTCCTCTACAGGGAGCCAGGTTCTGCTGTGGTGCAGTGGTTGCACAGCCTTTCCTCTACAGGGAGCCAGGTTCTGCTGTGGTGCAGTGGTTGCACAGCCTTTCCTCTACAGGGAGCCAGGTTCTGCTGTGGTGCAGTGGTTGCACAGCCTTTCCTCTACAGGGAGCCAGGTTCTGCTGTGGTGCAGTGGTTGCACAGCCTTTCCTCTACAGGGAGCCAGGTTCTGCTGTGGTGCAGTGGTTGCACAGCCTTTCCTCTACAGGGAGCCAGGTTCTGCTGTGGTGCAGTGGTTGCACAGCCTTTCCTCTACAGGGAGCCAGGTTCTGCTGTTGTGCAGTGGTTGCACAGCCTTTCCTCTACAGGGAGCCAGGTTCTGCTGTGGTGCAGTGGTTGCACAGCCTTTCCTCTACAGGGAGCCAGGTTCTGCTGTTGTGCAGTGGTTGCACAGCCTTTCCTCTACAGGGAGACAGGTTCTGCTGTGGTGCAGTGGTTGCACAGCCTTTCCTCTACAGGGAGCCAGGTTCTGCTGTTGTGCAGTGGTTGCACAGCCTTTCCTCTACAGGGAGCCAGGTTCTGCTGTGGTGCAGTGGTTGCACAGCCTTTCCTCTACAGGGAGACAGGTTCTGCTGTTGTGCAGTGGTTGCACAGCCTTTCCTCTACAGGGAGCCAGGTTCTGCTGTTGTGCAGTGGTTGCACAGCCTTTCCTCTACAGGGAGCCAGGTTCTGCTGTTGTGCAGTGGTTGCACAGCCTTTCCTCTACAGGGAGCCAGGTTCTGCTGTTGTGCAGTGGTTGCACAGCCTTTCCTCTACAGGGAGCCAGGTTCTGCTGTGGTGCAGTGGTTGCACAGCCTTTCCTCTACAGGGAGCCAGGTTCTGCTGTTGTGCAGTGGTTGCACAGCCTTTCCTCTACAGGGAGCCAGGTTCTGCTGTTGTGCAGTGGTTGCACAGCCTTTCCTCTACAGGGAGCCAGGTTCTGCTGTGGTGCAGTGGTTGCACAGCCTTTCCTCTACAGGGAGCCAGGTTCTGCTGTGGTGCAGTGGTTGCACAGCCTTTCCTCTACAGGGAGCCAGGTTCTGCTGTTGTGCAGTGGTTGCACAGCCTTTCCTCTACAGGGAGCCAGGTTCTGCTGTTGTGCAGTGGTTGCACAGCCTTTCCTCTACAGGGAGCCAGGTTCTGCTGTTGTGCAGTGGTTGCACAGCCTTTCCTCTACAGGGAGACAGGTTCTGCTGTGGTGCAGTGGTTGCACAGCCTTTCCTCTACAGGGAGACAGGTTCTGCTGTGGTGCAGTGGTTGCACAGCCTTTCCTCTACAGGGAGCCAGGTTTTCCTGTGTCTACCCTTCTCAATGGCCAGGCTGTGCTCACTGAGCCTGTACTTTGTCAAGGTTTTCCAAGGTTTTAATCAGTAACCATGGTCAAATATTTAGCCACAGTGTACTGTCGATTTAGGGCCAGATACACTGCATTTTGCTTTGTGCTTTGTGTTTGTGTTTCCCAATAAGCAATGTAGTTTTGTTTTGACTGTGTTGTAATTTGGTTTACTCTGATTGATTGGATGTTCTGGTCCTGAGGCTTCAGTGTGTTAGTAGAACAGGTTTGTGAACTCAGACCCAGGACCAGCTGGATGAGGGGACTGAGGCTTCAGTGTATTAGTAGAACAGGTTAGTGAACTCAGTCCCAGGACCAGCTGGATGAGGGGACTGAGGCTTCAGTGTGTCAGTAGAAAAGGTTTGTGAACTCAGCCCCAGGACCAGCTGGATGAGGGGACTCTTTTCTTTGCTCAGCTCTTGCTATTGCAGGGCTTGGTAATGGTATGAGAGGGGGTCACTGTATTTTAGATATTTTTTGAGTTTTTATTGTTAGTGGATATTGGCCTAATTCTGCCCTGTGTGCATTGTTTGTAGTTTTCCTCTGGACATGTAGGAGAATCTTACAGAACTCTGCATGCAGGGTTTCAATGGGGTGTTTGTCTCATTGGATGAAATCTTGTTTTGCTAGTGGACCCCCACACCTCGCTGCCATAACGTGCAATTGGTTCAATGACACATTAATTTTGTTTTAGCCACATTTGAATAGGTATTTCAATTTGTTTCTTAATGGCGTAGAATGCCCTGCGTGCTTTCTCTCTCACTGCCTCATTAAGGTGTCCAGTTGAACTTATTTTTAAACCTAAGTAATTGTAGTGTGTGCAGTACTCTATATATTGTAGTGTGTGCAGTACTCTATATATTGTGTACCAAACTGAGATCTTTGGTCTAATTCTCTGAGATCTGGATCTTCCCTGAAATCACTGTTTTAGGATTTTTTGGGTTTACTGCCAGGCACCCTCTCTCTCTC
>NW_022262818.1:0-45000 GCF_002021735.2 Oncorhynchus kisutch
CGCCAACCCAGACAGGATGACCACATCAGTGAATCAACCCACTCAGGTGACGCACCCCTTCCAGGGACGGCATGAGAGAGCCCCAGTATAAGCCAGTGACTCAGCCCCAGTAATAGGGTTAGAGGCAGAGAATCCCAGTGGGAAGAGGGGAACCGGCCAGGCAGAGACAGCAAGGGCGGTTCGTTGCTCCAGAGCCTTTCCGTTCACCTTCCCACTCCTGGGCCAGACTACACTCAATCATATGACCCCACTGAAGAGATGAGTCTTCAGTAAAGACTTAAAGGTTGAGACCGAGTTTGCGTCTCTGACATGGGTAGGCAGACCGTTCCATTAAAATGGAGCTCTATAGGAGAAGCCCTGCCTCCAGCTGTTTGCTTAGAAATTCTAGGGACAATTAGGAGGCCTGCGTCTTGTGACCGCAGCGTACGTGTAAGGTAATGTACGGCAGGACCAAATCAGGAGATAGGTAGAGCAAGCCCATGTAATGCTTTGTAGGTTAGCAGTAAAACCTTGAAATCAGCCCTTGCTTTGACAGGAAGCCAGTGTAGAGAGGCTAGCACTGGAGTAATATGATCAAATTTTGGGGTTTATTATTTTTTTAAGTTTATTAGTGCTTTATCCGGGTAGCCGGAAAGTAGAGCATTGCAGTAGTCTAACCTAGAAGTGACCAAAAGCATGGATGAATTTTCTGCATCATTTTTGGACAGAAAGTTTCTGATTTTTGCAATGTTACGTAGATGGAAAAAGCCGTCCTTGAAATAGTCTTGATATGTTCTTCAAAAGAGAGATCAGGGTCCAGAGTAACGCCGAGGTCCTTCACAGTTTTATTTGAGACGACTGTACAACCATTAAGATTAATTGTCAGATTCAACAGAAGATCTCTTTGTTTCTTGGGACATAGAACAAGCATCTCTGTTTTGTCCGAGTTTAAAAGTAGTTTGCAGCCATCCACTTCCTTATGTCTGAAACACATGCTTCTAGCAAGGGCAATTTGGGGCTTCACCATGTTTCATTGAAATGTACAGCTGTGTGTCATCCCCATAGCAGTGAAAGTAGTGAAAAGTTAACATTAACATGAAAGTTAACATTATGTTTTTGAATAACATCCCCAAGAGGTAAATATATAGTGAAAACAATAGTGGTCCTAAAACGGAACCTTGAGGAACACTGAAATTTACAGTTGATTTGTCAGAGGACAAACCATTCACAGAGAAAAACCTGATATTTTTTCCGACAGATAAGATCTAAACCAGGCCAGAACTTGTTCGTGTAGACCAATTTGGGTTTCCAATCTCTCCAAAAGAATGTGGTGATCGATGGTATCAAAAGCAGCACTAAGGTCTAGGAGCACGAGGACAGATGCAGAGCCTCGGTCCGATGCATTAAATGTAATTTACCACCTTCACAAGTGCCGTCTCAGTGCTATGATGGGGTCTAAAACCAGACTGAAGCATTTCGTATACATTGTTTGTCTTCAGGAAGGCAGTAAGTTGCTGCGCAACAGACTTTTCAATTTTTTTTGAGAGGAATGGAAGATTCGATATAGGCCGATAGTTTTTAAAATATTTTCTGGGTCAAGGTTTGGCTTTTTCAAGAGAGGCTTTATTACTGCCACTTTTAGTGAGTTTGGTACACATCCGGTGGATAGAGAGCCGTTTATTATGTTCAACATAGGAGGGCCAAGCACAGGAAGCAGCTCTTTCAGTAGTTTAGTTGGAATAGGGTCCAGTATGCAGCTTGAAGTTTTAGAGGAGAGAGAGCTCATACAGGAAACTACACTCAATCATACACTATGATTGAGTGTAGTCTGGCCCAGGAGTGGGAAGGTGAACGGAAAGGCTCTGGAGCAACGAACCGCCCTTGCTGTCTCTGCCTTGCCGGTTCCCCTCTTTCCACTGGGATTCTCTGCCTCTAACCCTATTACAGGGGCTGAGTCACTGGCTCTCCTGTATGAGCTCTCTCTCCTGTATGAGCTCTCTCTCTCCTGTATGAGCTCTCTCTCCTGTATGAGCTCTCTCTCTCCTGTATGAGCTCTCTCTCCTGTATGAGCTCTCTCTCCTGTATGAGCTCTCTCTCCTGTATGAGCTCTCTCTCCTGTATGAGCTCTCTCTCCTGTATGAGCTCTCTCTCCTGTATGAGCTCTCTCTCTCTCTCCTGTATGAGCTCTCTCTCTCTCTCCTGTATGAGCTCTCTCTCCTGTATGAGCTCTCTCTCTCTCTCCTGTATGAGCTCTCTCTCTCTCTCCTGTATGAGCTCTCTCTCCTGTATGAGCTCTCTCTCTCTCTCCTGTATGAGCTCTCTCTCTCCTGTATGAGCTCTCTCTCACTGTATGAGCTCTCTCCTCCTGTATGAGCTCTCTCTCTCCTGTATGAGCTCTCTCTCTCTCTCCTGTATGAGCTCTCTCTCTCCTGTATGAGCTCTCTCTCATCTCCTGTATGAGCTCTCTCTCTCTCCTGTATGAGCTCTCTCTCCCTGTATGAGCTCTCTCTCTCCTGTATGAGCTCTCTCTCCTGTATGAGTTCTCTCTCCTGTATGAGTTCTCTCTCTCCTGTATGAGCTCTCTCTCTCCTGTATGAGCTCTCTCTCCTGTATGAGCTCTCTCTCCTGTATGAGCTCTCTCTCTTGTATGAGCTCTTTCTCCTGTATGAGCTCTCTCTCCTGTATGAGTTCTCTCTCTCCTGTATGAGATCTCTCTCTCCTGTATGAGCTCTCTCTCCTGTATGAGCTCTCTCTCCTGTATGAGCTCTCTCTCCTGTATGAGCTCTCTCTCCTGTATGAGCTCTCTCTCTCCTGTATGAGCTCTCTCTCCTGAATGAGCTCTTTCTCCTGTATGAGCTCTCTCTCTCTCTCCTGTATGAGCTCTCTCTCCTGTATGAGCTCTCTCTCTCCTGTATGAGCTCTCTCTCTCCTGAATGAGTCTCTCTCCTGTATGGTCTCTCTCTCCTGTATGAGCTCTCTCTCCCTGTATGAGCTCTCTCTCCTGTATGAGCTCTCTCTCTCCGAAGCTCTCTGCTCTCCGTATGAGCTCTCTCTCTCGGCTGTATGAGCTCTCTCTCCCTGTATGCGCTTCTCTCCCTGTATGAAGCTTCTCTCCTGTATGAGCTCTCCTCTTCCCTGTATGAGCTCTCCTCTCTGTATGAGCTTCTCTCTCCTGTATGAGCTCTCTCCCTGTATGAGCTCTCACTCCTGTATGAGCTATCTCTCCTGTATGAGCTATTCTCTCTCTGTATGAGCTCTCTCTCTCCTGTAGAGCTCTCTCTCCTGTATGAGCTCTCTCTCTCCTGTATGAGCTCTCTCTCTCCTGTCATGAGCTCTCTCTCTCCTGTATGAGCTCTCCTCCTCTCCTGTAATGAGCTCTCTCTCTCCTGTATGACCTCTCTCTCTCCTGTATGAGCTCTCTCTCCTGTATGAGCTCTCTCTCTCTCCTGTATGAGCTCTCTCTCCTGTATGAGCTGTATCTCCTGTATGAGCTCTCTCTCCCCACCGCCGATGACATGGACGTCGATTAAGGCAGCCACCCACATCTCTCTGATTCAGAGGGGTTAAATGTGAAGACACATTTCAGTTGAATGCATTCAGTTGTGCAACTAACTAGGTTTCCCCCTTTCCTGTCTCTCTCTCTCTCTGTCTCTGTTCTCTCTCTCTCTCTGTCCTCTGTCTCTCTGTCTCTCTGTCTCTCTGTCCTCTCTCTCTCTCTCTGTCTCTCTCTCTCTCTGTCCTCTCTCTCTCTCTCTCTCTCTCTGTCTCTCTGTCTCTCTGTCTCCCTCTCTCTCTCTCTCTCTCTCTCTCTCTCTCTCTCTGTCTCTCTGTCTCTCTCCCTCTCTGTCTCTCTCTCTCTGTTCTCTCCTCTCGTCTCTCTCTGTCTCTGTCTCTCTCTCTCTCTCGTCTCTCTCTGTCTCTGTCTCTCTCTCTCTCTCTGTCTCTCTCTCTCTGTTCTACAGGAATGCAGGAGGATGCAGAGACCGTCCAGACTATTACTAAACTGACAGAAGAGGTGAGTGACATACGGCAGCACCACTGAGGAATAACTGCCATTCCTAGACTGGATTTTAATGGCAATTCTTAACTTTGCCCTATTCGTTCCTCCCTCCCTCTCCTCTTCTCCCTGCCCTATGCCCTACTCTCTCCCTGCCCATGTCCTGCCCCCTCCCAGATGACTAGCCTATCCCTGCAGGTGTCACAGGTCAGCCAGGACCTCCAGGAAATGACACGGCTGCTCAAGCCCCTCCTCCAGCCCCTTCTCCTCCAAGGCTCTTCCCAGTCCATCCTCTCCTCCCTTATGGCTGCCCTGACTCCGCCCACCAGTGAGACTCTCAGTAGCTCCGCCCCTCCACCACCCAAAACTCCTTCCAACACCAACTTACTGCTGTTGGAAGATACAGAGATAGAGGGGGAGAGGAGACACCCGGATCGCCACTTTCAGACACCTTCCGGGGGTCTAACAACCATCCCCCTACCCCATCCTCACTCGACTTCTATTGGGGCAGAGATGACCCCGACGAGCCCTGTTCAGCTCAGCTTCATCGACGAGGAGAGGCCCACTGTCTGAGAGAAAGGATTCACCAACACAGGACTGGCATGACGAGACTGGCATCATGGCATGGCTGGCATGACACCCCTCATATCACTGCATGAGGCACATGGCTGCCCTGGGTTACTGTTTATTTAATACTAAGATAACAAGTTATTATTACCAAATGTATTTATTCCTAATATGAAATGTTATGAACTGACAAGTTATTGTTATACCATATCTATCACTGGCTATGATCAAATGAAACACATCAGAAATATAAAAGTCTTGTTTTACAGTTTAGGCTCTAGAGTTGGTTTGACGCAGAATGACTGCGGAGAGGATCTTGTCCATTGGTTGTGGGCTGTATTAGACATTATCAGACTTACACCAAACACACAATAAAAACACAACTCGTCTGCTGCTTGCCAGTCAGGGTTTTATTTTAGCTGGTGGCCGTGGCTCAGTGTCAGGTCCATCTCTTGGGTTCCCACTGGTTGGTGCTAAGAACGGTAGTAGATGACTTGATCGAGCATTGGGCAGGAGGGATCGGATTGGTTGGGCGAGAGGGGGACAACTCTAGACCCTGGTTACTCAGTGTGGCGTCTGAAGGACTGGACGTTGGGACACACCGCGCCCCAGTCCGTGGGCTTGCGGTACTCGCCCTTCTCCAGGAGATACTGAGGGTCCTTGTAGTCGGGGTGCTCGTAGAAGACCCACCCTCCCAGCACCTTGCAGGAGTGAACCTCGCGCCAGTAGAACTTCTCCAGCACGGAGGGGCAGTCCTCGGTGGCCTCGAACGCCTGGCCTGCCAAGTCTCCCTTCCCGTACAGCTGCAGCTTGTAGGGGACACCGCTAGCCTGGAGGAGGGGGGTAAGGTGGGGGCATCAGAGGGGAGGGCAGGATAGGTCAAACGGAAGGAAGCAGAGACATATAGAAAGACGTCAGACATATTGTGGATCTCATTCTCAGATCTCTACAATTCAAGATGATCAACAGGATTTAAATACAGAATGTTACACCAGCTGCATGCTGGGTAAGTCTAGTCTATGTTACTGCTACATTAATATAGAACGTTACACCAGCTGCATGCTGGGTAAGTCTAGTCTATGTTACTGCTACATTAATACAGAATGTTACACCAGCTGCATGCTGGGTAAGTCTAGTCTATGTTCCTACTACATCAATACTGAATGTTACACAGGCAGCATGCTGGGAAAGTCTAGTCTATGTTACTGCTACGTTAATACAGAATGTTACACCAGCTGCATGCTGGGTAAGTCTAGTCTATGTTCCTGCTACATTACATTGATATTTCAGAACTCCCTGTAATTATCTCTGATTAAGACAAAAACAACTGTACATACTGTATATGTGTGTATTTCTAGAACAGATACACAGTATTTATGTAACTCTATCAATGTAATGTCTACATGGTCAATACCATTGACCTAAAATGACACCATAGACACAGATAACACAGATGGGACAATATCTACATAACAATATCTACATAACAATATCTATATAACAATATATATTTAACAATATCTACATAACAATATCTATATAACAATATCTACATAACAATATCTACATAACAATATCTATATAACAATATCTACATAACAATATCTACATAACAATATCTACATAACAGTATCTATATAACAATATCTATATAACAATATCTACATAACAATATCTACATAACAATATCTACATAACAATATCTACATAACAGTATCTATATAACAATATCTATATAACAATATCTATATAACAATATCTACATAACAATATCTATATAACAATATCTACATAACAATATCTATATAACAATATCTACATAACAATATCTACATAACAATATCTACATAACAATATCTACATAACAATATCTATATAACAATATCTACATAACAATATCTACATAACAATATCTACATAACAATATCTATATAACAATATCTACATAATAATATCTACAATTCCCCCTAAAGTCAAAAAACAGATCTAGAAGTTTGATGAACACTGACTCAGGTGCGAATGGAACTGTATTCACTGTTTAGTGCACTACTTTAGACCAGGACCCATAGGACATAGTGCACTACTTTAGACCAGGACCCATAGGACATAGTGCACTACTTTAGACCAGGACCCATAGGACATAGTGCACTACTTTAGAACAGGACTCATAGGGCATAGTGCACTACTTTAGACCAGGACCCATAGGACATAGTGCACTACTTTAGACCAGGACCCATAGGACATAGTGCACTACTTTAGACCAGAACCCATAGGGCATAGTGCACTACTTTAGACCAGAACCCATAGGGCATAGTGCACTACTTTAGACCAGAACCCATAGGGCATAGTGCACTACTTTAGACCAGGACCCATAGGACATAGTGCACTACTTTAGACCAGGACCCATAGGACATAGTGCACTACTTTAGAACAGGACCCATAGGACATAGTGCACTACTTTAGACCAGGACCCATAGGACATAGTGCACTACTTTAGACCAGGACCCATAGGACATAGTGCACTACTTTAGACCAGGACCCATAGGGCATAGTGCACTACTTTAGACCAGGACCCATAGGACATAGTGCACTACTTTAGACCAGGACCCATAGGACATAGTGCACTACTTTAGACCAGGACCCATAGGACATAGTGCACTACTTTAGACCAGGACCCAAAGGACATAGTGCACTACTTTAGGCCAGAACCCATAGGGCATAGTGCACTACTTTAGACCAGAACCCATAGGGCATAGTGCACTACTTTAGACCAGAACCCATAGGGCATAGTGCACTACTTTAGACCAGAACCCATAGGGCATAGTGCACTACTTTAGACCAGGACCCATAGGACATAGTGCACTACTTTAGACCAGGACCCATAGGACATAGTGCACTACTTTAGACCAGGACCCATAGTGCACTACTTTAGACCAGGACCCATAGGACATAGTGCACTACTTTAGACCAGGACCCATAGGACATAGTGCACTACTTTAGACCAGGACCCATAGTGCACTACTTTAGACCAGGACCCATAGTGCACTACTTTAGACCAGGACCCATAGGGCATAGTGCACTACTTTAGACCAGGACCCATAGGTCATAGTGCACTACTTTAGACCAGGACCCATAGGACATAGTGCACTACTTTAGACCAGAACCCATAGGACATAGTGCACTACTTTAGACCAGGACCCATAGGGCATAGTGCACTACTGTAGACCAGGACCCATAGGACATAGTACACTACTTTAGACCAGGACCCATAGGACATAGTGCACTACTTTAGACCAGGACCCATAGGACATAGTGCACTACTTTAGACCAGAACCCATAGGGCACTACTTTAAACCAGGACCCATAGTGCACTACTTTAGACCAGGACCCATAGGGCATAGTGCACTACTTTAGACCAGAACCCATAGGGCACTACTTTAAACCAGGACCCATAGTGCACTACTTTAGACCAGGACCCATAGGGCATAGTGCACTACTTTAGACCAGGACCCAGAAGGGCATAGTGCACTACTTTAGACCAGGACCCATAGGACATAGTGCACTACTTTAGACCAGGACCCATAGGACATAGTGCACTACTTTAGACCAGGACCCATAGGGCATAGTGCACTACTTTAGACCAGGACCCATAGGGCATAGTGCACTATTTTAGACCAGGACCCATAGGGCATAGTGCACTACTTTAGACCAGAACCCATAGGGCACTACTTTAGACCAGGGCCCATAGGACATAGAGCACTACTTTAGACCAGGACCCATAGTGCACTACTTTAGACCAGGACCCATAGGACATAGTGCACTACCTTAAACCAGGACCCATTGGACATAGTGCACTACTTTAGACCAGGACCCATATGACATAGTGCACTACTTTAGACCAGGACCCATAGGACATAGTGCACTTCTTTAGACCAGGACCCATAGGACATAGTGCACTACTTTAGACCAGGACCCATAGGGCATAGTGCACTACTTTAGACCAGGACCCATAGGACATAGTGCACTACTTTAGACCAGGACCCATAGGGCATAGTGCACTACTTTAGACCAGGGGGCACAGAAAATACATTTCTCTCTTCTACACTACACCATAATGGCTCATCCACTTATAAAGTGAACCATCTTGCAGGAGCAGACGTGGTCGTTGAGGCCCATCCAGCGCTGGTAGTCGGGGTACTCTCCCCTGGTCAGTACATACTGGTAGTCGGGGTACTCTCCCCTGGTCAGTACATACTGGTAGTCGGGGTACTCTACCCTGGTCAGTACATACTGGTAGTCGGGGTACTCTCCCCTGGTCAGTACATACTGGTAGTCGGGGTACTCTCCCCTGGTCAGTACATACTGGTAGTCGGGGTACTCTACCCTGGTCAGTACATACTGGTAGTCGGGGTACTCTCCCCTGGTCAGTACATACTGGTAGTCGGGGTACTCTCCCCTGGTCAGTACATACTGGTAGTCGGGGTACTCTCCCCTGGTCAGTACACACTGGTAGTCGGGGTACTCTCCCCTGGTCAGTACTTACTGGTAGTCGGGGTACTCACCCCTGGTCAGTACGTACTGGTAGTCGGGGTACTCTCCCCTGGTCAGTACGTACTGGTAGTCGGGGTACTCTCCCCTGGTCAGTACGTACTGGTAGTCGGGGTACTCTCCCCTGGTCAGTACATACTGGTAGTCGGGGTACTCTCCCCTGGTCAGTACATACTGGTAGTCGGGGTACTCTCCCCTGGTCAGTACATACTGGTAGTCGGGGTACTCTCCCCTGGTCAGTACGTACTGGTAGTCGGGGTACTCTCCCCTGGTCAGTACGTACTGGTAGTCGGGGGACTCTCCACTGGTCAGTACGTACTGGTAGTCGGGGTACTCTCCCCTGGTCAGTACGTACTGGTAGTCGGGGTACTCTCCCCTGGTCAGTACGTACTGGTAGTAGGGGTACTCTCCCCTGGTCAGTACATACTGGTAGTCGGGGTACTCTCCCCTGGTCAGTACATACTGGTAGTCGGGGTACTCTCCCCTGGTCAGTACATACTGGTAGTCGGGGTACTCTCCCCTGGTCAGTACGTACTGGTAGTCGGGGTACTCTCCCCTGGTCAGTACGTACTGGTAGTCGGGGTACTCTCCCCTGGTCAGTACGTACTGGTAGTCGGGGTACTCTCCCCTGGTCAGTACGTACTGGTAGTCGGGGTACTCTCCCCTGGTCAGTACGTACTGGTAGTCGGGGTACTCTCCCCTGGTCAGTACGTACTGGTAGTCGGGGTACTCTCCCCTGGTCAGTACGTACTGGTAGTCGGGGTACTCTCCCCTGGTCAGTACGTACTGGTAGTCGGGGTACTCTCCCCTGGTCAGTACATACTGGTAGTCGGGGTACTCTCCCCTGGTCAGTACGTACTGGTAGTCGGGGTACTCTCCCCTGGTCAGTACATACTGGTAGTCGGGGTACTCTCCCCTGGTCAGTACGTACTGGTAGTCGGGGTACTCTCCCCTGGTCAGTACATACTGGTAGTTGGGGTACTCTCCCCTGGTCAGTACGTACTGGTAGTCGGGGTACTCTCCCCTGGTCAGTACATACTGGTAGTCGGGGTACTCTCCCCTGGTCAGTACGTACTGGTAGTCGGGGTACTCTCCCCTGGTCAGTACATACTGGTAGTCGGGGTACTCTCCCCTGGTCAGTACGTACTGGTAGTCGGGGTACTCTCCCCTGGTCAGTACATACTGGTAGTCGGGGTACTCTCCCCTGGTCAGTACATACTGGTAGTCGGACTGTATTCTGATAACAGATTGACCTCTATTGTTGTCTCCTTGAGCTAAATCTAATGTCCATTTGGAACCATTAAAGAACTATGTTATCCTGACGGTACTAGTAGTGTTTACTACTGATCACGTCACATTTTATTGGTCACGTGGACATATTTTGTGCAGCGAAATGCTTATGTTCCTGACTCCAACAGTGCAGTAATAACAATAATAATAATAATAATAATAATAATAATAATAATAATAATAATACAAATGTAAAAATATTAGAACGAGCAATATCAGAGTCCGGAATATATTGTCAATATATACAGTATGTATATTATGGTGTGGATAGATGGTATGGACAGTATATGAATAGAAAATGTGTGCACAGCGGTAGTTGACCAGAATACAGTATATACATATAAAGTGGGTAAAACAGTATGTAAACATTATTAAAGGGACCAGTGTTCCATTATTAAAGTGACCAGTGTTCCATTATTAAAGTGACCAGTGTTCCATTATTAAAGTGACCAATGTTCCATTATTAAAGTGACCAATGTTCCATTATTAAAGTGACCAGTGTTCCATTATTAAAGTGACCAGTGTTCCATTATTAAAGTGACCAGTGTTCCATTATTAAAGTGACCAGTGTTCCATTATTAAAGTGACCAGTGTTCCATTATTAAAGTGACCAGTGTTCCATTATTAAAGTGACCAATGTTCCATTATTAAAGTGACCAGTGTTCCATTATTAAAGTGACCAGTGTTCCATTATTAAAGTGACCAGTGTTCCATTATTAAAGTGACCAGTGTTCCATTATTAAAGTGACCAATGTTCCATTATTAAAGTGACCAATGTTCCATTATTAAAGTGACCAGTGTTCCATTATTAAAGTGACCAGTGTTCCATTATTAAAGTGACCAGTGTTCCATTATTAAAGTGACCAGTGTTCCATTATTAAAGTGACCAGTGTTCCATTATTAAAGTGACCAGTGTTCCATGTCTATGTACATAGGGCAGCAGTCTCTAAGGTACAGGGTTGAGTACCGGGTGGTAGCCGGCTAGTAACAGTGACTAAGTTCAGGGCAGGGTACTGAGCGGAGGCCGACTAGTGGTGACTGTTTAACAATCTGATGGCTTGGAGATAGAAGCTGTTAATCAGTCTCTCTGTCCACAGATTTGATGCACCTGTACCGTCTCCTCTTTCTGGATGGTAGCTGGGTGAATAGGCTGTGGCTCGGGTGGCTGATGATCTTCTTGGCCTTCCTGTAACACTGGGTGCTGTAGATGTCCTGAAGGGCAGGCATTGTGGCCCCGGTGATGCGTTGGGCTGACCGCACCACCCTCTGAAGAGCCTTTCGGTTGTGGGCAGTGCAGTTACCGTACCAGGCTGTGATACAGCCCGACAGGATGCTCTCAATTGTACATCTGTAAAAGTTTGTGAGGGTCTTAGGTGACAAGCCAAATTTCTTCAGCCTCCTGCTCCTTCTTCACCACACTGTCTGTGTGGATGGACTATTTCAGTTGTCAGTTGTCAGTATGCAGAAAAACTCAACTGTGGCCCGTCGATGTGTATACGGGGGTGCTCCCTCTGCTGTTTCCTGACGTCCATGATCAGCTCCTTCATTTTGTTGACGTTGAGGGAGAGGTTATTTTCCTGGCACCACTCAGCCAGGGCCCTCACCTCCTCCCTGTAGGCTGTCTCGTCATTGTTTGTAATCAGGTCTGCCACTGTTGTGTGCAAACTTGGTGACTGAGTTGGAGACATGCGTGGTCACGCAGTCATGGGTGAACAAGGAGTACAGGAGGGGGCTGAGCATTCACCCCTATGGGACACCAGTGTTGAGGATCAGCGTAGTGGAGGTGTTGTTGCCTGCCATCACCACCTGGGGTTGGCCCGTCGGGAGGTCCAGGACCCAGTTGCACAGAGCGGCGTTCAGACCCAAGGCCCTGTGCTTTGTGATGCGCTTGGAGGGCACTATGGTGTTGAATGCTGAGCTGTAGTTGATGAGCAGCATTCTTACATAGGTATTACTCTTGTCCAGATGGGATAGTGCAGTGCGATGGCGATTGCATCATCCGTGGATCTGTTGGGGTGGTATTGTAGTGGATCTAGGGTGTTGGGTAAGGTGGAGGTGATATGATCCTTGACTTGGTTATAACAGACAAAATGCACCAACCGCTCCCCACACTATCTGACAACATCAAAACATAGACTACTGCACCAACCGCTCCCCACACTATCTGACAACATCAAAACATAGACTACTGCACCAACCGCTCCCCACACTATCTGACAACATCAAAACATAGACTACTACACCAACCGCTCCCGACGCTATCTGACAACATCAAAACATAGAATACTGCACCAGTCCTTCAGTTTAAATGTCACCATTTGAAGCCATCAAATCATAGAATCCCCTTGCAGGTATTAAGTATGTTTTAGACAATGTTTCTTTTTTGCGTTCCCCTCCAAATACCGGTGTGTGTGTGTGTGTGTCGCCACTGTGCTCCTTCAGTTAAAGCTGTTATCCAGTCCTCCGGTCGTTCCATAGTCACCCTTCCCATCTTTGACATTGTTTTAGTACTGCCCAGGTCTCCCTGTGTGAGGTGGCGCTGGATCCCGTACCCCGCTCCCTTTTATACCCGCTGTGCCGGTCCTTTGTTTTAGTACTGCCCAGGTCTCCCTGTGTGAGGTGGCGCTGGATCCCGTACCCCGCTCCCTTTTATACCCGCTGTGCCGGTCCTTTGTTTTAGTACTGCCCAGGTCTCCCTGTGTGAGGTGGCGCTGGATCCCGTACCCCGCTCCCTTTTATACCCACTGTGCCGGTCCTTTGTTTTAGTACTGCCCAGGTCTCCCTGTGTGAGGTGGCGCTGGATCCCGTACCCCGCTCCCTTTTATACCCACTGTGTCGGTCCTTTGTTTTAGTACTGCCCAGGTCTCCCTGTGTGAGGTGGCGCTGGATCCCGTACCCCGCTCCCTTTTATACCCACTGTGTCGGTCCTTTGTTTTAGTACTGCCCAGGTCTCCATGTGTGAGGTGGCGCTGGATCCCGTACCCCGCTCCCTTTTATACCCGCTGTGCCGGTCCTTTGTTTTAGTACTGCCCAGGTCTCCCTGTGTGAGGTGGCGCTGGATCCCGTACCCCGCTCCCTTTTATACCCGCTGTGCCGGTCCTTTGTTATAGTACTGCCCAGGTCTCCCTGTGTGAGGTGGCGCTGGATCCCGTACCCCGCTCCCTTTTATACCCACTGTGTCGGTCCTTTGTTTTAGTACTGCCCAGGTCTCCATGTGTGAGGCGGCGCTGGATCCCGTACCCCGCTCCCTTTTATACCCGCTGTGCCGGTCCTTTGTTTTAGTACTGCCCAGGTCTCTCTGTGTGAGGTGGCGCTGGATCCCGTACCCCGCTCCCTTTTATACCCGCTGTGCCGGTCCTTTGTTATAGTACTGCCCAGGTCTCCCTGTGTGAGGTGGCGCTGGATCCCGTACCCCGCTCCCTTTTATACCCACTGTGTCGGTCCTTTGTTTTAGTACTGCCCAGGTCTCCCTGTGTGAGGTGGCGCTGGATCCCGTACCCCGCTCCCTTTTATACCCACTGTGTCGGTCCTTTGTTTTAGTACTGCCCAGGTCTCCCTGTGTGAGGTGGCGCTGGATCCCGTACCCCGCTCCCTTTTATACCCACTGTGTCGGTCCTTTGTTTTAGTACTGCCCAGGTCTCCCTGTGTGAGGTGGCGCTGGATCCCGTACCCCGCTCCCTTTTATACCCGCTGTGTCGGTCCTTTGTTTTAGTACTGCCCAGGTCTCCCTGTGTGAGGTGGCGCTGGATCCCGTACCCCGCTCCCTTTTATACCCGCTGTGTCGGTCCTTTGTTATAGTACTACCCAGGTCTCCCTGTGTGAGGTGGCGCTGGATCCCGTACCCCGCTCCCTTTTATACCCGCTGTGCCGGTCCTTTGTTATAGTACTGCCCAGGTCTCCCTGTGTGAGGTGGCGCTGGATCCCGTACCCCGCTCCCTTTTATACCCGCTGTGTCGGTCCTTTGTTTTATCAAACCGCTACAAATGCTTTGTCATGAAAATGAGATCCAAAAATTGAGTCAGTGATTTGAATGCTGTTCATGTCATTTCCAGACAAGACAAGTGGGGATTATACGACATAAAGGACTGAACTGACTGAAAACGCAGGGGGGGGGGGGGGACAGCCCCCCCCTAACTCCCCACCCCACTGAGGTAAACACACAAACAGATACACACACACATGCCAATATTATAAACATCAAGACACTAACTAACCGACAGACACACACACCAAATCACTTTTCACACAGCTGGTTTTTAATAAACATGCACCACAGGAGGTTGGTAGCACCATAATTGGGGAGGATGGGCTCGTGGTAATGACTGGAGCTGAATCAGTGGAATGGTATCAAATACATCAAACACATGGTTTCCATGGTTTCCATGTGTTTGATGCCTTTCCATTGACTGCATTCCGGTCATTATTATGAGCCGTCCTCCCCTCGGTAACCCCCTGTGCCACACACATACCGACACACACATTAATAACAATATCAGTGCCACAGCCAAGACCTCTGCCAAAATGTGAGATCCCAGATGAGTTGGATTATTGCGTTCCAGGACATTGAGAGAACAGAACTGCTGAGTCAACTCCCTCTGTTCTCTGTATCAAAATACCAACATAATCAATAGCTGCACCGTTTCATCCAATAATCAAGCTGGAAAGCAGCTGTCATTCAAGTCAACGACCAATCATTACAGCATTAGGCTACTGCTGGGTTGTGACAGAGCCGTGGCACCCGCCCAATGAGGGGAGGGTTCACATGGCCTCTATGGGCCTGTTTATTTGTGTGTGAAATGGATGCAATAAAAAACTGCAATACAACACGACAATACAACACGACAATACAACACTACAATACAACACTACAATACAACACGACAATACAACACTACAATACAACACTACAATACAACACTACACTACAACACTACAATACAACACTACAATACAACACTACAATACAATACTACACTACAACACTACAATACAACACTACAATACAACACTACAATACAATACTACACTACAACACTACAATACAACACTACAATACAATACTACACTACAACACTACAACACAACACTACAATACACTACAACACTACACTACAATACAACACTACACTACAACACTACAATACAACACTACACTACAACACTACAATACAACACTACAATACAATACTACACTACAATACTACAATACAACACTACAACACTACACTACAATACAACACTACACTACAACACTACAATACAACACTACACTACAACACTACAATACAACACTACAATACAATACAATACTACAATACTACAATACAACACTACAATACACTACAACACTACACTACAATACAACACTACACTACAACACTACAATACAACACTACACTACAACACTACAATACAACACTACAATACAATACAATACTACAATACTACAATACAATACAACACTACAATACTACGATACAATACTACAATACAATAAGACATATCAATACAATACTACAATACAATAATACAATACTACAATACAATAAGACAATACTACAATACAAAACTTTGAATACAATAAGACAATATAATACAATATTACAATAATACAATACAATAAGAAATTTCAATACAATACAACAATACAATAATACAAACCTACGAATACAATAAGACAATTCAATTTAAAAAATATATATATATTTCACCTTTATTTAACCAGGTAGGCAAGTTGAGAACAATTCTAATTTAAAATTGCAACCTGGCCAAGATAAAGCAAAGCAATTCGACACATACAACAACACAGAGTTACACATGGAGTAAAACAAACATACAGTCAATAATACAGTAGAAAAATAAGTCTATATACGAAGTGAGCAAATGAGGTGAGATAAGGGAGGTAAAGGCAAAAAAAGGCCATGGTGGCAAAGTAAATACAATATAGCAAGTAAAACAATGGAATGGTAGATTTGCAGTGGAAGAATGTGCAAAGTAGAAATAGAAATAATGGGGTGCAAAGGAGCAAAATAAATAAATACAATAGAGGGAGAGGTAGTTGTTTGGGCTAAATTATAGATGTACAGGTGCCGTAATCTGTGAGCTGCTCTGACAGTTGGTGCTTAAAGCTAGTGAGGGAGATAAGTGTTTCCAGTTTCAGAGATTTTTCATTCCAGTCATTGGCAGCAGAGAACTGGAAGGAGAGGCGGCCAAAGGGAGAATTGGTTTTGGGGGTGACCAGAGAGATATACCTGCTGGAGCAGGTGCTACAGGTGGGAGATGCTATGGTGACCAGCGAGCTGAGATAAGGGGGGACTTTACCTAGCAGGGTCTTGTAGATGACCTGGAGCCAGTGGGTTTGGCGACGAGTATGAAGCGAGGGCCAGCCAACGAGAGCGTACAGGTCGCAGTGGTGGGTAGCATATGGGGCTCTGGTGACAAAACGGATGGCACTGTGATAGACTGCATCCAATTTATTGAGTAGGGTATTGGAGGCTATTTTGTACATGACATCGCCAAAGTCGAGGATCGGTAGGATGGTCAGTTTTACGAGGGTATGTTTGGCAGCATGAGTGAATTTGTTGCAAAATAGGAAGCAATATAATACAATACTACAATACAATAAGACAATACAATATAATACAATACAATACTGCAATACAATAATACAATACAATAAGACAATATAACACAATAATATAAAATACGATCATATAATACTACAATACAATACGACAATACAATATATTATATAATACAATACAATAAGACAATATAATACGATAATACAATACAATAATACAAGACAATAATACAATCAATGAATACATCAATGATTTAGTACAATAATACAATCAAATAATACAATAATACAATACAATAATACAATACAATAATACAATACAATAATACAGTACAATAATACAGTACAATAATACAATAATACAACACAATAATACAATACAATAATACAATACAATACAATAATACAATACAATAATACAATACAATACAATAATACAGTACAATAATACAATACAATAATACAGTACAATAATACAGTACAATAATACAATACAATAATACAGTACAATAATACAGTACAATAATACAATAATACAACACAATAATACAATACAATAATACAATACAATAATACAATACAATAATACAGTACAATAATACAGTACAATAATACAATAATACAACACAATAATACAATACAATAATACAATACAATAATACAATACAATAATACAATACAATAATACAGTACAATAATACAATACAATAATACAGTACAATAATACAATACAATAATACAGTACAATAATACAGTACAATAATACAATAATACAACACAATAATACAATACAATAATACAATACAATAATACAGTACAATAATACAATAATACAACACAATAATACAATACAATAATACAGTACAATAATACAATACAATAATACAATACAATAATACAATAATACAATAATACAGTACAATAATACAATACAATAATACAGTACAATAATACAATAATACAATAATACAATAATACAGTACAATAATACAATACAATAATACAGTACAATAATACAATAATACAATACAATAATACAATACAATAATACAATAATACAGTACAATAATACAATAATACAATACAATAATACAACACAATAATACAACACAATAATACAATACAATAATACAATACAATAATACAAAAATACAATATAACACAATAATACAATAAAGTAATATAATACAGTAAAATAATACAATAATATAAGTAAGGTGGGATAATCAACGAGCAGTTATGTATTCTGGAAAATAATAGAACGCTGTGGAAGGTCAGTTCCTCTCAGCTAGCGCGTCATGGAACACACCGTAATGTCTTCATTCCTTTCCGGAGAATGCATGGAGTTGATTATCCCTTTCATGCCTTGAATATAATTTATCACATTTTCTGGTAGAGATGTGTTCAGTATCCACTAAAGTAGATAGCAAGTTTACTAGATAGCTACAATAGTTGCCGTGGTAACCAAACAAACAGACTAGTTTAGCTAACCAAACCGTTAGCTAAACTAGTCGTAGCTTGCCATTTTAAAAAACGAATTCAACAATGCCAATAATGCTTTCAATTTGACTTTTGCTTTCAAAAGCACCTCAAACATAGAACATGTAAGAATGAACTATAGCCATTGAATTATACCATGCAAATATACCGTACCTTATAGGGAATAATGCACACTCTAGAATGCCCTTCAAGCCAATCAGAAACAAGTATTCAACAATGCCATGGTATAATTCTTTATATTGGGCAGAGAGTTGAGAAGCACCAGAGAGTTGATACTGTAACTACTGCATGGACACCTCTATCAGTCTGGTGAATTCTGGTTCTAGACTGATTGACTTCCTGTCTCTGATCTGGTGAGACTGACACAGGCTGGTGTGTATATGGGTAGCCTCACTGTTCAATGTCGGAATCCTTGTCCAATTCTCTACTTTAAATAACCACAGCGCAGCACTCAAACTTAACTAAACTGTCTTGCCACAGTCTGTCAGCGACATCTGTCTGTCACCCGGCACCTCCAGAAGCTGCCACAAGGGTGCAGCATCTCCATAGTATAAAGCCTCCTATCATGTGTTTCCAAAATGTATCAGTTGAAAATGAAGTTAGGTTATTTTTCCATTCTGGTCTCCATGGTTTCTGTTGGTTGACAGGGTCCACATCAGTCAAAATTGGATTTGATTTGATTTGGTCTCCATGGCGATGAGGTGGCAAGCCAGCACACTTCGCTAACAAACTTACTTAACCCCTGGGACTGTGGCTGACATTGCTATTGTCTTTCTAAGTTCACAGACGGGGGATTGTGAAACAGACCCAGAGGAGTGCCTTGTTGGGGTTTATTCAGTCAGTTTCATGCTATTGCACTACATTTTCATGCAATTAGTTCAGTTTCAAATGTGAAAATGTCAATATTTACAATTACAGGTAAGGAGAGAAAGATTGTTTGCCTTGAGTTCTGGTGGAGGCCGTCTTTGAGGTGGCCCTACATCACCACACACACACACACACACACAAACACACACACGCAAACTTGTGCGCACACATTCACATAGACATGCAAGCGTGTGCACACATACACACACTCTCCTGGATCAGGGTTAATAACTGTGTGGTTAGCTGTCAGAGGCACTTAGTGTGAAGCTGGGCAGGCAGAGAGGGCTAACATATACACACACACACACACACACAGGCTCTCTGGCTGTTAAGGAGCCCTGGCTCTGCACAGAGAGAAGGAGGATGGAATGAATGGGAGAGAGAAAGGCAGTCAGGACAAAGGGGAGATGTTCCAACAGGAAGAGAGGTTAAGTGTGACGTTGTCCCTTACAGGTGTCTGCTGAGCCATAATTAGACTGGGCAACTTCCTTCATCCACAAGTTCACACACACGGTCTGGAAAGAGGGCGCTCCTCCACAACCAACTCTCTCAGAAATCTGGACCCATCTACCTCCATAACATGCTGCCATAGCTGGGGGGGGGGGGGGGTCTGCTATCGGTCTGATAATACAGGACTCGTAATGCCCAGTGCACTACTTTTGTGAAAAAAATGTCAACTAAATGTATTGGAGTGTTAACCAGCATTTGTAACTTGAGTCTGATAATTATCTGTACAAAACCATTAATCTGATAATACTTGTGGAACATAAAAATACTTGCTTGATGTACAATATGTTTTCCAGTTTCTTGAAATACAACTTATTTCTGTGTCAACTGAAATGGTCTATTCATTCCTTTCACATTTTAGTAAACTCTCTTATCCAGAGCAACTTTACAGTAGGGAGTGCATACATGTTCATACTGGTCCCCCATGGGAATTGAACCCACAACCCTTGCATTGCAAGCCCCATCCTGTACCAACGGAGGCACATCATCACACACTGTGATCACAAACCAATTGAAGTCTCAATGCACTCAACTACTGTATTGTGCATTGTTGTTCGTTATGGTGGTAGAAAGTCTGCAGGTACTAACCTAGATGACCAGCGAATGTACAGTACAGTCATGTACATTTACATTACATTACGTGGTTTGTAAGGATGGTCAATTAATACTGCACAAAAAGGGATTGTTTTCCATGTCATTTGTTCAAGAAAAATATTTAGTTTGATGTGGATATTTTGTGTCTTTGTCCATAACTTTGCACCTTTTGATGTAAATGTTTGAGGACAGAACAAAACCCTATCTGGATTCCATTAGAATGACATCACAGAGAAAGGGACAGGGTTTTGTTCTATCTGGATTCCATTAGAATGACATCACAGAGAAAGGGACAGGGTTTTGTTCTATCTGGATTCCATTAGAATGACATCACAGAGAAAGGGACAGGGTTTTGTTCTATCTGGATTCCATTAGAATGACATCACAGAGAAAGGGACAGGGTTTTGTTCTATCTGGATTCCATTAGAATGACATCACAGAGAAAGGGACAGGGTTTTGTTCTATCTGGATTCCATTAGAATGACATCACAGAGAAAGGGACAGGGTTTTGTTCTATCTGGATTCCATTAGAATGAGTATATTGTAGACAGACAGACAGACAGAATGGTAGATACAGTATATTGTAGACAGATGATTAAAGCCACTAGAACTGTAGATACAGTATATTGTAGACAGACAGACAGACAGAATGGTAGATACAGTATATTGTAGACAGATGATAAAAGCCACTAGAACTGTAGATACAGTCTATTGTAGACAGACAGACAGACATACAGGATGGTAGATACAGTATATTGCAGACAGACAGAAGACAGACAGACAGACAGACAGACAGACAGACAGACAGACAGACAGACAGAAGACAGACAGACAGACAGACAGACAGACAGACAGACAGACAGACAGACAGACAGACAGACAGACAGACAGACAGACAGACAGACAGACAGACAGACAGACAGACAGACAGACAGACAGACAGACAGACAGAGACAGACAGACAAGAACAGACAGACAGACAGACAGACAGACAGACAGACAGACAGACAGACAGACAGACAGACAGACAGACAGACAGGACAGACAGACAGACAGACAGACAGACAGACAGACAGACAGACAGACAGACAGACAGACAGACAGACAGGACAGACAGACAGACAGACAGACAGACAGACGACAGACAGACAGACAGACAGACAGACAGACAGACAGACAGACAGACAGACAGACAGACAGGACAGACAGACAGACAGACAGAACAGACAGACAGACAGACAGACAGACAGACAGACAGACAGACAGACAGACAGACAGACAGACAGACAGACAGACAGACAGACAGACAGACAGACAGACAGACAGACAGACAGACAGACAGACAGACAGACAGACAGACAGACAGACAGACAGACAGACAGACAGACAGACAGACAGACAGACAGACAGACAGACAGACAGACAGACAGACAGACAGACAGACAGACAGACAGACAGACAGACAGACAGACAGACAGACAGACAGACAGACAGACAGACAGACAGACAGACAGACAGACAGACAGACAGACAGACAGACAGACAGACAGACAGACAGACAGACAGACAGACAGACAGACAGACAGACAGGATGGTATATACAGTATATTGTAGACAGATGATAAAAGCCACTAGAACTGTAGATACAGTCTATTGTAGACAGACAGACAGACATACAGGATGGTAGATACAGTATATTGCAGACAGACAGACAGACAGGATGGTATATACAGTATATTGTAGACAGATGATAAAAGCCACTAGATGACCAAAGTTTCTCTCAGCCTGTCAGTCACACCTTTATGCCACAAGATAACCCCCATCAACTGTGTCACTATTATTCTGAGATGTGGTCATGTGTTATTCTGAGATGTGGTCATGTGTAACGCTACCAGTGGCAGTCAGGGAATGTTACAGTAATATGACCATGTGATCAATTAAATGAAGACATAGGCGAGGGGAAAGAGAAGCTGTAGTGAGTTTTGGTCTTGGAGTGTGTGTGTGTGTGTGTGTGTGTCTGTGTGTGTGTGTGTCTGTGTGTGTGTGTGTGTGTGTGTGTGTGTGTGTGTGTGTGAGAGTGTGAGAGAGAGAGAGAGAGAGAGAGAGAGAGAGAGAGAGAGAGAGAGAGAGAGAGAGAGAGAGCGAGCATACTTTCCCTTCTAACCTGTGTGTGTGTTGCCCAGTGTCTTGAGGCTTACGTCGTGCCTGCAGAAATGTAATATGTTGGAACAAAATTCTTGTGGAGAAAATACCTCTTCAGGTTCCTCACCTTTTTCTCTTTGTCTCATGAGGAGCCTCTGAAACCCCATGGCACGTGATCTTATCATTGCAATTGTCTCGTATCACCATGATAATGGATGAAATATAATGGGATGAATGTGGTGATTACACTTTTTCAGGTTTTTCATTTATGCCTTTGTAGCAGAATCTGTCAAATCCTGAAACAATGTAATAATTTATTCATATGAATGTTTGTCGACTATACCCCCATTTCAAAAATATAGATTTTGCATTTAATTTCGTTCTGTGACTATGCAATTAAAATGATGCCAATGTATTCAAGGTATCAGAAGTCAGACACCAAGTAATTGTGTAGTATATAATTCCAACTTCAATTTCCCTGATGGCCTTTGAAAAATATTTTCTTCGTCTGGAAAAACCATTGCTGTTGTTTTATGTTAGGTTTCATCTTCCTTTTCTTCTTCATAGTATGCACCCATTATTCTTATTCCTCCGATTGGTGCTGTTGCTAATAGGCTAACATACAACTGTAGTGATTGCGGTAAAGTCGTTCAGTAAGTACAGACAAAAATATGCCCTCTGACATTATGTGCTAGTCTGGGTACCAGTCTTTTGAGTTAACATTCCACTCCTTGCCACAAGACAAATGACAGGAGAGGCAATGAGTGGAATGTCATAAATAGCTGAACAGAGACCGCAAACAGGCTAATTATGTGCCAACGGTCATTGTTAATTCACATTAATTGGAAAGATGCGGTTTTCCAAAGTTAAATTATATATATATATTATATATAATATATATAATATCTTAACAATGAAATAACGAAATAGGCCTGACAAATAGGAAATGAAAAATCGGAATGAAAATAAATGCTCTCGGCTCATGCGTCAAGATGCGACTAATTATAAATAAAGAATAGTTTTGGTTACCATTCACTAACCTACTGTTGTGAATATAGTTTAGACTAATGTTTTAAGCCACCAATTAACTAATTGGGAAATAAAATAATTATCATTTGGTTATTAGATTACTTTAGACTATTTGTCTAATAAATTACACCATTACCTTATTGGCAATTGTGTGAAAATTTATATTTGTCCTATTGAGACATTCTGGAATCGAAAAAGTATCAGTAACAACGCTACAATTAACGAAATGTAATCTAGACATTAGTTATAGGCTACGGAATGTCCTTCAAATTGGTAACTATAGAAATCAAGAGACCGGTTAGTTTTAACTCCACAGAAATCAAACGAGGCGAAATGATGTAAATGAATGACTTTATAGTTGATTGTTGAAGGTAAGAGAATAGTTCTGAATAATGATTGTTTGTGAAGACCTGTAAAAAAGCAAAGGCTTTTTGTTGACTGTGTGACATGTCCATAGGGTTGCGCTGTTTTCACGTCATATGAATGGCACTCGCAAATGCTACCACTATTTCGTTGCCCTCTGACTCTCTTGGATATTCATTCTACTAATACAAGTGTCAACATAGCCAATGAAAAGCATCGTCAACTAGGTTGGTTGGTGGCCGACTTTCTACTGGTGATGGACTGTCAAACTAGTGACCGTAAGGTAGTTACGTACGGTAGACCTACAACTACTGACCGCACGGTAGACCTATAACTACTGACCGTATGGTAGACCTATAACTACTGACCGTATGGTAGACCTATAACTACGGACAGTATGGTAGACCTATAACTACTGACCGTATGGTAGACCTATAACTACGGACAGTATGGTAGACCTATGACTACTGACCGTATGGTAGACCTATAACTACTGACCGCAAGGTAGACCTATAACTACTGACCGTATGGTAGACCTATAACTACTGACCGTATGGTAGACCTATAACTACTGACCGTATGGTAGACCTATAACTACTGACCGTATGGTAGACCTATAACTACTGACCGTATGGTAGACCTATAACTACTGACCGTATGGTAGACCTATAACTACTGACCGTATGGTAGACCTATAACTACTGACCGTATGGTAGACCTATAACTACTGACCGTATGGTAGAACTATAATTACTGACCGTATGGTAGACCTATAACTACTGACCGTATGGTAGACCTATAACTACTGACCGTATGGTAGACCTATAACTACTGACCGTATGGTAGACCTATAACTACTGACCGTATGGTAGACCTATAACTACTGACCGTATGGTAGACCTATAACTACTGACCGTATGGTAGACCTATAACTACTGACCGTATGGTAGACCTATAACTACTGACCGTAATGGTAGACCTATAACTACTGACCGTATGGTAGACCTATAACTACTGACCGTATGGTAGACCTATAACTACTGACCGTATGGTAGACCTATAACTACTGACCGTATGGTAGACCTATACTACTGACCGTAGGTAGACCTATACTACTGACCGTATGGTAGACCTATAACTACTGACCCGTAATGGTAGACCTATAACTACTGACCGTATGGTAGACCTATAACTACTGACCGTATGGTAGACCTATAACTACTGACCGTATGGTAGACCTATAACTACTGACCGTATGGTAGACCTATAACTACTGACCGTATGGTAGAACCGTATGGTAGACCTATAACTACTGACCGTATGGTAGACCTATAACTACTGACCGTATGGTAGACATACTAGACTACTGACCGTATGGTAGACCTATAACTACTGACCGTATGGTAGACCTATAACTACTGACCGTATGGTAGACCTATAACTACTGACGTATGGTAGACCTATAACTACTGACCGTATGGTAGACCTATAACTACTGACCGTATGGTAGACCTATAACTACTGACCGTATGGTAGACCTATAACTACTGACCGTATGGTAGACCTATAACTACTGACCGTATGGTAGACCGTATGGTAGACCTATAACTACTGACGTATGGTAGACCCTATAACTTACTGACGCGTATGGTAGAACCGTATGGTAGATCTATAACTACTGACCGTAATGGTAGACCTATAACTACTGACCGTATGGTAGACCTATAACTACTGACCGTAATGGTAGACCTATAACTAACTGACCGTATGGTAGACCTATAACTACTGACCGTATGGTAGAACTATAACTACTGACCGTATGGTAAGACCGTATGGTAGACCTATAACTACTGACCGTATGGTAGACCTATAATTACTGACCGTATGGTAGACCTATAACTACTGACCGTATGGTAGACCTATAACTACTGACCGTATGGTAGACCTATAACTACTGACCGTATGGTAGACCTAATAACTACTGACCGTATGGTAGACCTATAACTACTGACCGTATGGAATAGACCTATAAACTACCTGACCGTATGGTAGAACTATAACTACTGACCGTATGGTAGACCGTATGGTAGACCTATAACTACTGACCGTATGGTAGACCTATAATTACTGACCGTATGGTAGACCTATAACTACTGACCGTATGGTAGACCTATAACTACTGACCGTATGGTAGACCTATAACTACTGACCGTATGGTAAGACCTATAACTACTGACCGTATGGTAAGACCTATAACTACTGACCGTATGGTAGACCTATAACTACTGACCGTATGGTAGACCTATAACTACTGACCGTATGGTAGACCTATAACTTACTGACCGTATGGTAGACCTATAATACTGACCGTATGGTAAACTATAACTACTGACCGTATGGTAGACCTATAACTACTGACCGTATGGTAGACCTATAACTACTGACCGTATGGTAGACCTATAACTACTGACCGTATGGTAGACCTATAACTACTGACCGTATGGTAGACCTATAACTACTGACCGTATGGTAGACCTATAACTACTGACCGTATGGTAGACCTATAACTACTGACCGTATGGTAGACCTATAACTACTGACCGTATGGTAGACCTATAACTACTGACCGTATGGTAGACCTATAACTACTGACCGTATGGTAGACCTATAACTACTGACCGTATGGTAGAACTATAACTACTGACCGTATGGGTAGACCGTATGGTAGACCTATAACTACTGACCGTATGGTAGACCTATAACTACTGACCGTATGGTAGACCTATAACTACTGACCGTATGGTAGAACCTATAACTACTGACCGTATGGTAGACCTATAACTACTGACCGTATGGTAGACCTATAACTACTGACCGTATGGTAGACCTATAACTACTGACCGTATGGTAGACCTATAACTACTGACCGTATGGTAGACCTATAACTACTGACCGTATGGCAGACCTATAATTACTGACCGTATGGTAGACCTATAACTACTGACCGTATGGTAGACCTATAATTACTGACCGTATGGTAGACCTATAACTACTGACCGTATGGTAGACCTATAATTACTGACCGTATGGTAGACCTATAACTACTGACCGTATGGTAGACCTATAACTACTGACCGTATGGTAGACCTATAACTACTGACCGTATGGTAGACCTATAACTACTGACCGTATGGTAGACCTATAACTACTGACCGTATGGTAGACCTATAACTACTGACCGTATGGTAGACCTATAACTACTGACCGTATGGTAGACCTATAACTACTGACCGTATGGTAGACCTATAACTACTGACCGTATGGTAGACCTATAACTACTGACCGTATGGTAGACCTATAATTACTGACCGTATGGTAGACCTATAACTACTGACCGTATGGTAGACCTATAATTACTGACCGTATGGTAGACCTATAACTACTGACCGTATGGTAGACCTATAATTACTGACCGTATGGTAGACCTATAACTACTGACCGTATGGTAGACCTATAACTACTGACCGTATGGTAGACCTATAACTACTGACCGTATGGTAGACCTATAACTACTGACCGTATGGTAGACCTATAACTACTGACCGTATGGTAGACCTATAACTACTGACCGTATGGTAGACCGTATGGTAGACCGTATGGTAGACCTATAACTACTGACCGTATGGTAGACCGTATGGTAGACCGTATGGTAGACCGTATGGTAGACCTACCGTACGTAGAACGTCTTGACTGTAATTCATTGCTGCATGTTTGGTATTTTGATTGATATGTTGTCTTGGATGTTTTATTGATATGCAATTTTGTTGACTACAAAACGTGTTATGCCCCTGACAAAACGTGTTATGCCCCTGACAAAACGTGTTATGCCCCTGACAAAACGTGTTATGCCCCTGACAAAACGTGTTATGCCCCTGACAAAACGTGTTATGCCCCTGACAAAACGTGTTATGCCCCTGACAAAACGTGTTATGCCCCTGACAAAACGTGTTATGCCCCTGACAAAACGTGTTATGCCCCTGACAAAACGTGTTATGCCCCTGACAAAACGTGTTATGCCCCTGACAAAACGTGTTATGCCCCTGACAAAACGTGGAATATTTAATAACAACGTGAACAACGTTATAATGAAATATTATTTAAACTTCCAAGTCAAAGAAAAATAATAATATATGTCATGCACTCACAGAAACTATAGGCCAGTAGGCCTAGTTACAGAATATCTGTGGCCGCGACCAATTTACAACAGTCATTTAATATGCCACCAACACAGAGGGAATGTCCGTTTGTACAGACGTTATGTACGCCGATGCCTAACACCTTATATATATACTATCTAGGTATCAGTTGTAAGCCTATAAACGTGTTGGCAATCAGAACGCTGTTTTTATAGTCGATGAACAAAATCTTTTTAACACATGGCGTTTATGTAGGCCCTGGGTCTGTCATGTGAAAATGTTACACTATTTTATCAGGCTATACAGCATAGAATATGCCTATACCCTATACATGTTAATTAAGTATATTATAGTTTGTGTGTGTGTGTGTCTGTGTGTGTGTGTGTGTGTGTGTGTGTGTGTGTGTGTGTGTGTGTGTGTGTGTGTGTGTGTGTGTGTGTGTGTGTGTGTGTGTGTGTGTGTGTGTGTGTGTGTCTCTGTGTCCCTCTGTGTCTCTCTGTGTATCCATGAGATACATTCTCTCGATTACACTAATTCACTAATTACTCGCGCATCTTTTTTCCTCAACAAGATTAGAAAAACATTTTATCTGACTCGGGTTAGTTAATAGGAAGTAAGTGAAACCAACATTACATTTACGACACTCATTTGATTGCTATAGTCTTGATATAGGATTTGATTTTAATTATGTTAGTCATTTCATCTTAAATACTGCATGAGATTTAAGCATATATTTGCACGTCGAGGAGGGCATTATAACGCGGTTACGCACAAGTCAA
The DNA here is from genome assembly GCF_002021735.2 of Oncorhynchus kisutch. Taxonomy (NCBI): domain Eukaryota; kingdom Metazoa; phylum Chordata; class Actinopteri; order Salmoniformes; family Salmonidae; genus Oncorhynchus; species Oncorhynchus kisutch. The sequence goes on from NW_022262818.1 coordinate 28,942, forward strand.
ACGATATCAATCTCTGTTCTGTTTAAATACCAGAACATTCAGGTTAAGCGTTTGACTGTAGTCTACATGATGTGTCAGAATGATCTCTTGAAAGTTCACAATTGAGAGGAGACAGATTGCACCCCGATATTGTGATCGATCGGCCAATGTGAATTGTTGCCATTCCAGATATGTTTGGATCACCTGCTCAAAAGGGAGGAGCTGAATTTTGATTAGCATGAAAGCCGTCCATGTGCAACGTTACAAAGGCCAATGACTGATGTTGAATGGATATACAGTATAATAGCTTCTGATCCTTCCTCCTTTATATCGTAATAACATCTGATACCTCCTCTCTCGCACCCTGTCAAACGAAGTCTCCGTTACCTCCCTCTCTCGTATCCTCTATAGCATAACCAACGGTCCGATATGTGGTTACCTTGCTGCTTCCACTATTCGTTGAGTCCATCTATGGTTCCGGTAGTAAAGGCAAAGTAAAAACATTCTAACTTCATATCCTCTGCAAAGAAAAGAATAAATGAACATTAAATTGTGCTGCCTGTCGTCCATCCCCTCGAGCGCTTTATAGGCGGTTCAATCTAGGAGCTCCGACAGTGAGGTCTCTCTCTCTCCACCCCCTTCACACACAAACAAACACCCAAGCAAGCACACAGAGCGTATTTCCTGTATCTGCCGTATCTATCGTCCTCTCGCTTGCGCTCTGTCAAGCTGCTTTGCTGTCACACTCAAGTAGAGCACGGAGAAGAACCATCGAGCTCCAAGTGACGGATATCCGACTTCTGCTCCCCGAAACATCCCCCAGTCCAGCCCTGGATTCAATACTTATCATCAATGGACAGAGCTTTCTACCCAACCAGGCGAGGTACAGACACCACGTAAACAGTGAGTACAACCTGTTCACATACACTTTTTATTATGAGCCTCATCTTTTCAGCCAGCTTGAGCCTACTTTACCAACATTACAAATACTAATAAAAGTATTAGGTGTCAGTTTATAACAGTGATAATAACAACAATGGTCCAAGGCCAAATTCTAATAGTAATAGTAATATTTTAAAGGATAAAAATGCTTTTAATTAATGATCGTTAATATTAGGCCCAATACAATGTACATTTAATGAATGTATCAACAATGTTCTGGTCGTGCGTCTAGCCTGAATAATTGTCTGTTAAAAATAATAGCCTAAATGGGTGAAGAATATAAATTATGAGCATGGTGTCAATGTTTTGGCGATAATTTAGCGTAAATAATGCTCTCTCATTAGGTTACCATATAATAACTATTATTAGCTATGATAATAATATTTGGTCTGGATTATATTATCTCATATTTAGATGTTTCATGTAGTTTAACACTTTTAGATTTCAGATAAAAATACATGTAGATTATACATTCCACATTAACAATAAAGTCTATCAACAGTTTTACTACTGACAATTATTATTATAATAAGAACTATTATACTTTTAAAGTTCTACTTGAGGAGTGTGCACGTTCTGATTAAATCATTACGCAAAACAAAGACGAGCTCACTGTGTTGAATGCAAAATACATTTAGCACGGGTTAGTATCAGGTAGAGCCTATATCAATTTGCAATTTTCCATGCGAATTCATTTAGGACAATTTATCACATTGCGTAGCTAGCTATCCAACATGCATTATCTTAGTGAAATTAGTTTCGTTTTGGAGTTTGAAAATGTAGTGCTACTGACTTATTACTCTTCTTTTAGAGTTTTATTTCAACTTTTAATTTATACAAGTAAAAGGCGTAGTGTCCCGAGTCAAAACCATTGGCTGTAGGTCTAGCCTATAGACCTACTTTTTGATTGAGACGTTGACGTATCAATACTTTTCCATGTGTATATTCTCAACTGCATTTAAATGTTTTATCGGAAACAAGCCACGGGTCAAATTCAGGAATTTTAGCGCGTTTGAATGTTCATATGTTGACGACAAACGAATGAGCAACCGGACTGAGCAAGCTGTCTTGCACCATAAGGTGAATAAATAAGCACCCTACCCTGCATAAATGTCTACAACATTTCATTTAAAAAAATGTCAGCTAAAATGTAACATTTATAAGCTGGCCTAATGAGTGGACAGGGCACATTTTTTTGCTCAAACGTTTTTACAGCGAGAGAAAGAGCAGCGTTGCTCTCAGCAAGACGAAGCCTATTGTCCCCAAAAATGTCAACAGCAGTAATTTAGTGGTTCCATCAAAATGCCGGTTTCATTTGGATAAACTTGGTTTCACTGCAGTATGCCAAGCGGAGAGAAAAAAGTTGTTCCTACAGATTTCTGTCCATTTCTCTCTCCCAAAATAAAAAACTTCAGGGCTTGACTATTTAAAAAAATGACTGAATGAAATGCCCCCTTACCATTTTCCTATTTTAACGTTATTTGATTCTATGTAATACAGTACATGCAAAAGCTAGGCCTCTTACCATGGGTGTGTCTCCCTCATTAAGAATACAGTTAAATGGTTCATTCAAATAAAATCCTATTTTTATTCATCACATGCTTCATAAACAATAGGTGTAAACTAACAGTGAAATGCTTACTTAAGGCCCTTCCCAACAATGCAGAGAACCAAAAAATAGACAAATAATAGAAAAGTAAAAGATGTAATAAGACTGTAAGTAATAATAAATTCACAATGCGTAATGATAACTTCAGTGCATTCCCAAAGTATTCAGACCCCTTGATTTTTACACATTTGTTACATTACAGCCTTATTCTAAAATTGATTAAATAGTTTTCCCCCCCTCATCAATCTACACACAATACCACACGATGACAAAACAAAAACAGGGTTTTGTAAATTTTTGCAAATGTACAAAACACTACAGTGCATTTGTACATTTTTGCAAATGTACAAAAAAAACCTACGGAAATATGACATTTATATAAATACTCAGACCCTTTAGTACTTTGTTGAAGCACCTTTGGCAGCGATTACAGCCTTGAGTTGTCTTGGATATGATGCTACAAGCTTGGCACAGCTATTTTCAGGTCTCTCCAGAGATGTTCGATCGGGTTCAAGTCCAGGCTCTGGACGGGCCACTCAAGGACATCAGGGACTCCTGCGTTGTCACTCCCGCGTTGTCTTGGCTGTGTGCTTAGAGGTCCTGAGCACTCTGGAGGAGTGCTGCAGAGATGGTTGTCCTTCTGGAAGGTTCTCCCATCTCCAGAGAGGAACTCTGGAGCTCTGTCAGAGTGACCATCGGGTCCTTGGTCACCTCCCTGACCAAGGCCCTTCACCCCCGATTTCTCAGTTTGGCGGGGCTGCCGGCTCTAGGGAGAGTCTTGGTGGTTCCAAACTTCTTCCATTTAAGAATGATGGAGGCCACAGTGTTCTTGGGGATCTTCAATGCTGCAGACATCTTTTGGTACCCTTCCCCAGATGTGTGTCTTTACACAATCCTGTCTCAGAGCTCTACAGCCAATTCCTTCCACCTTATGGCGTGGTTTTTGCTCTGACATGCACTGTCTTAGCGTTAAGCGGGCGGGTGTTAAGAAGCGCGGTTTGGTGGGACATGTTTCGGAGGACACTCGACCTTCACCTCTGGAGCCCGTTGGGGAGTTGCAGAGATGAGACAATATCAAAATTGGGGTGAAAAAAAGGCACAAAAAAATGACATTGCGTCATCTGTGGATCTGTTGGGGCAGTATATGAATTGTAATGGGTCCAGGGTGAGTGTGATTATGGTGTTGATGTGAGCCATGACCAACCTTTCAAAGAATTTCATGAATACAGATGTGAGTGCTTTGGGGGCGATAGTCATTTAGACAGGTTACCTTGGCATTCTTAGGCACAGGGACTATGGTGGGCTGCTTGAAACATGTAGGTATTACAGACTGGGTCAGGGGGAGGTTCAAAATGTCTGTGACGTCACTTGCCAGCTGGTCAGTGCACGCTTTGAGTACACGTCTTGGTAATCTGTCTGGCCCTGCGGCCTTGTGAATGTTAACCTGTTTAAAGGTCTTGCTCACATCAGTTACGGAGAGCATTATCACACAGTCGTACTGAACAGCTGGTGCTCTAATGCATGGTTCAGTGTTGCTTGCCTCGAAGCGAACATAGAAGGCGTATAGCTCGTCTGGTATGCTCGTGTCACTGGGCAGCTCACAGCTGGGTTTCCCTTTGTAATCTGGGATAGTTTTCTAGCCCTGCCATATACAACGAGTGCCAGAGCTGGCATAGTACTGTACAATTCGATCTTAGTCCTGTATTGACACTCTGCCAGTGTGATGGTTCGTCGGAGGTCGTAGCGGGATTTCTTATAAGCGTCCAGATTAGTGTCCCACTCCTTGAAAGCGGCGCTCTAGCCTTTAGCTCAGTGCGGATGTTGGCTGTAATCCATGCCTTCTGGTTGGGATAAACGAATGAAGCCGATGACTGGTGTGGTAAAATCCTGAATGTTATCGGATGAATCCCAGAACATATTCCAGTCTGTACCAGTGAAACAGTCCTGTGGTTTAGCATCCGCTTTATCGGGCCACACTGGTACTTCCTGTTTGAGTTTTTACTTGTAAGCATGAAACAGTAGGATAGAGGTATGGTCAGATTTGCCAAATGGAGAAAGAGGGAGAGCCTTGTATGCATTTCTGCGTTTTGAGTAAAGGTGATCTAGAATTTTGTCAACCCTAGTTGTACAGGTGACATGCTGGTAAAAATGTGGTAAAACAGATTTCAGTTTCCCTGCATTAAAATGACCGGCCACTAGGAGCACCGCTTCTGAATGTGCATTTTCTTGTTTGCTTATGGCGCTATACAGCTCGTTGAGTGTGGTCTTAGTGCCAGCATCCGTTTGGGGTGGTAAATAGACAGCTATGAAAAAATATAGATGAAAACTCTCTTGGGAAATAGTGTGGTTTACCAGCTTATTCTGAGGTATTTTAACTCAGGCGAGAAAAAACTCAAGACTTCCTTAACATTAGAGATCACACACCATCTGTTGTTAACACAGGGACACAGGTAGAAGCTTGTAGTTTTCAGAATGAATGGGCATAGGCGGGCAGTAGGCCTAGTTAATAAAAACATGGTGTGGTAGGTTTGATTCAATTCCATCAATTGGCTCCATGTTTGAGTTAAAGTTTGAGTTGAAACAAAACAAGTTATCAAACTAGCATTGAAAGGTATTTTGAAGAGAAAATCATTGAATGGTACTTTAATAAAATATGGCAAATGCAGTACTGGGTGTTCACAGTGAATGGTATGACTGTGTGTTACTATGTTGACCCTGTGTTGTCTAGTACATTTGGCATCCATGTGAGTGTAAGTGTAGTATACTGTAGTGATTGTAGTATGCTCTAGTGAGTGTAGTATACTGTAGAGAGTGTAGTATACTGTAGAGAGTGTAGTATACTGTAGAGAGTGTAGTATACTGTAGAGAGTGTAGTATACTGTAATGAGTGTAGTATAATGTAGTGAGTGTAGTATACTGTAGAGAGTGTAGTATACTGTAATGAGTGTAGTATAATGTAGTGAGTGTAGTATACTGTAGTGAATGTAGTATACTGTAGAGAGTGTAGTATACTGTAGTGAGTGTAGTATGCTCTAGTGAGTGTAGTATACTGTAGAGTGTAGTATAATGTAGTGAGTTTAGTATACTGTAGTGAGTGTAGTATACTGTAGAGAGTGTAGTATAATGTAGTGAGTTTAGTATACTGTAGTGAGTGTAGTATACTGCAGTGAGTGTAGTTGCTCCAGTGTGTGTAGTATACTGTAGTGAGTGTAGTTGCTCCAGTGTGTGGTCTCTATGTGTCTCCCAGTGTTGTATGCTTGAAGTGGTTTCTGTGTGTCTGTATGTGTATGTTTATATTGAGAATGCATGGCCTTCATGAGGCCAGGGTCAGAGTAGAAGTCTGGTTCAAACCGGAACCTTTTTGTGACGGGAGCAGTTCATTTTTTAAACATTTTTAATACGATATTGTCGAGGTGGCATCAGATTAGAGGCATGGCTTATTTGAGGCGTGGCTTCCACATTTTTTGGTCACTTGTTAGCATAAATTCCTGTTCATCATGTTCATTTTGTACACAGCAAATTATAAAGTACCTTGAATATTTATGCATGTTACATATTCTAATATAATAATAATATTAACATTGCTGATTACATACAGTAATAAAGTGGCAACTATTCCAACTTAGGAATTTGCATAGGCTCTTGAGGAAGTCATACACCTCGTTTAGCCTCATTGAAGCTACAAAACGGTTAGTGTTCAACCTTAACATGTGACGGCAATACAACAGAACAGATGAACAACAATGACATTTACTCTAACGGGGACCATAAAATATCTATCTTAAAGCCACGCCCCTACTAAGCCACACCTCCACTACAGGGTGTCATTAAAGGGTCCTCCAAGAACCCCTCAACTAACCGAAGGTGCAAATATGAAGCATTGACTAGAAATGGTTCCTTGGAGGATCTCCAACGTTCCTCAAGTCACTGATTCTAAGAGCGTACAGCATAATCTTTATTATTGTTATTATCATTATCATTGTTATTATCATTATTATTGTTATTATTATTGTTATTATCATTATTATTGTTATTATTATTGTTATTATTGTTATTATTGTTATTATCATTATCATTGTTATTATTATTGTTATTATCATTATTGTTATTATCATTATTGTTATTCTTATTATTGTTATTATTGTTATTATCATTATCATTGTTATTATTATTGTTATTATTATTGTTATTATCATTATTGTTATTCTTATTATTGTTATTATTTATTTATTTTATTTATTTTATTTAACCTTTATTTAACCAGGAAGGGCTCATTGAGATTTAAAATCTCTTTTTCAAAAGCGTCCTGGCCAAGATAGGCAGCACCAGGTCATTACAAAAATTACAGACAAACAACATGATAAACTACAAGTAATCTGGTAAAAACCATAGAATTCACAAGAGTATAAAACAAAATCAAAAACAGCCAATTAAAAACATTGACAGGTCAGGGAATCAGTCTCAAGATCCTTCATCAGTGATTTAAAAACATTGACAGGTCAGGGAATCAGTCTCAAGATCATTCATCAGTGATTTAAAAGCACCAATCGGGACAAGTTCTTCCAGTTTAAAACTATTTTGTAAGGTGTTCCAAGACAATGGCGCAGAGGACATAAAAGCCCTTTCACCAAATTAAGTTCAGACATTTGGAACAGTTAGCAGGATAAAGTCCAGCGAACGAAGAGAGTTCCCACCACATTTCTGAGCAATAAAAATGCCCAAATAAAAAGGTAGTAAACCCAAAATGGCTTTGTAAATAAAAGTATACCAGTGACTGAGCCTACGAGTGACTAGAGAAGGCCAGCCAACCCTGGTATACAAAGTGCAGTGGTGCGTCAGGGTTTGGCAGTTTAAAATAAATCTCAAAGTGCCATGGTAAAGAGTGTCAATTGGTCTCAATTGTTATTGTTGTTATCATTATTGTTATCATTATTGTTATCATTATTGTTATTATTGTTATTATAATTATTATTATTATTGTTATTATTGTTGTTATTATTATTGTTATTATAATTATTATAATTATTGTTATTATAATTATAATTATTATTGTTATCATTATTGTTATTATTATTGTTATCATTATTGTTATTATTATTGTTATTATAATTATTATTATTATTGTTATCATTATTGTTATTATAATTGTTATCATTATTGTTATTATTGTTGTTGTTATTATTATTATTATCATTATTATCTTTAATAACAACAAGAGGAAGGAACAACACCTAATAGACACTTGAAAATAAGAAATAGAAACATATATCATGTTACATCTTTTAAAACCCCTTTTCTATATGGTCCTTTTCATCACCAGACCATAAACATCACGTAGTGGTGCATTGTTCACTTCTTCTCAGTTACATCAGTCATATATTTCAACAGTCTCAATGACCGAGTAGCTGTAAACAGTCTAAGAGAGCATGTTGCCGGCGTTGATATACGAAGAGATGGACTGTCAACTCCGTCAAGCCTAATGCTTAAGCCTAACGTTCCATCATCCTCCGAGCTCCTGGAATATTCAGACATAATTCTCTCAATGAGGGGTTTGTATACAGCAACTCTTTTGTACAGGACTTTTTTTGTTTGGTTACTCAGCCCCTGAATGCATTCCAAATGGCACCCTATACCCTATAGTGTACTAGGTTTGACCAGAGCCTACATAGGGAATAGAGTGCCATTTGTGACAGCCCTTGTTCTGGTCTAGTCGTGTGGATTAAAGCTGGAGGGCACTGCTGTGTGATGTCGTCAGATGTTATCAGGAGGAGATCTAATGTACTGAGCGACATCCATCCATTCAATCAAACTCACAGGACTGGTGTGATGAGAGGCGAAGTGAAGAGCTGTGAACACTAAAGTGTGTGTGTGTGTGTCAGAGAGAGAGAGACCTATGTTGGCAGAGGTAGAGGACACCCAACACATATCCTTCCCCTTCATACATGTCTGGTAATAATCTCTCCCTGTTAATGACTCTGGGTGCAGAGATGACGGGGGGCGGGACGGAGGGGAGGTGTTTAATCCTGTGCCTGTCTTTCCCAAATCCCATGTAGACGTGTTTATCAGAAGCAGATCTGCAATGCTCGGGGGGGATCGAGTGTTTAGTCAATATCTGTTAAGATTTATAAGCTTTTAATTACACAATGCTCTCCAATCAAGCCTCGCTCTCCCATAATATCTGGTCTCATAGCACGATGTCTGGTTCTGGACCAGAGAGGGAGAGGCCAGGGATCTGGTCCCATAGCATGATGTCTGGTTCTGGACCAGAGAGGGAGAGGCCAGGGATCTGGTCCCATAGCATGATGTCTGGTGGCTGGACCAGAGAGGGAGAGACCAGGGATCTGGTCCCATAGCATGATGTCTGGTTCTGGACCAGAGAGGGAGAGACCAGGGATCTGGTCCCATAGCATGATGTCTGGTGGCTGGACCAGAGAGGGAGAGACCAGGGATCTGGTCCCATAGCATGATGTCTGGTGGCTGGACCAGAGAGGGAGAGACCAGGGATCTGGTCCCATAGCATGATGTCTGGTGGCTGGACCAGAGAGGGAGAGACCAGGGATCTGGTCCCATAGCAAGATGTCTGGTTCTGGACCAGAGAGGGAGAGACCAGGGATCTGGTCCCATAGCATGATGTCTGGTTCTGGACCAGAGAGGGAGAGACCAGGGATCTGGTCCCATAGCATGATGTCTGGTGGCTGGACCAGAGAGGGAGAGACCAGGGATCTGGTCCCATAGCATGATGTCTGGTGGCTGGACCAGAGAGGGAGAGACCAGGGATCTGGTCCCATAGCAAGATGTCTGGTTCTGGACCAGAGAGGGAGAGACCAGGGATCTGGTCCCATAGCATGATGTCTGGTTCTGGACCAGAGAGGGAGAGACCAGGGATCTGGTCCCATAGCATGATGTCTGGTTCTGGACCAGAGAGGGAGAAACCAGGGATCTGGTCCCATAGCATGATGTCTGGTTCTGGACCAGAGAGGGAGAGACCAGGGATCTGGTCCCATAGCATAATGTCTGGTTCTGGACCAGAGAGGGAGAGACCAGGGATCTGGTCCCATAGCATGATGTCTGGTTCTGAACCAGAGAGGGAGAGACCAGGGATCTGGTCCCATAGCACGATGTCTGGTGGCTGGACCAGAGAGGGAGAGACCAGGGATCTGGTCCCATAGCATGATGTCTGGTGGCTGGACCAGAGAGGGAGAGACCAGGGATCTGGTCCCATAGCATGATGTCTGGTGGCTGGACCAGAGAGGGAGAGACCAGGGATCTGGTCCCATAGCAAGATGTCTGGTTCTGGACCAGAGAGGGAGAGACCAGGGATCTGGTCCCATAGCATGATGTCTGGTTCTGGACCAGAGAGGGAGAGACCAGGGATCTGGTCCCATAGCATGATGTCTGGTGGCTGGACCAGAGAGGGAGAGACCAGGGATCTGGTCCCATAGCATGATGTCTGGTGGCTGGACCAGAGAGGGAGAGACCAGGGATCTGGTCCCATAGCAAGATGTCTGGTTCTGGACCAGAGAGGGAGAGACCAGGGATCTGGTCCCATAGCATGATGTCTGGTTCTAGACCAGAGAGGGAGAGACCAGGGATCTGGTCCCATAGCATGATGTCTGGTTCTGGACCAGAGAGGGAGAAACCAGGGATCTGGTCCCATAGCATGATGTCTGGTTCTGGACCAGAGAGGGAGAGACCAGGGATCTGGTCCCATAGCATGATGTCTGGTGGCTGGACCAGAGAGGGAGAGACCAGGGATCTGGTCCCATAGCATAATGTCTGGTTCTGGACCAGAGAGGGAGAGACCAGGGATCTGGTCCCATAGCACGATGTCTGGTGGCTGGACCAGAGAGGGAGAGACCAGGGATCTGGTCCCATAGCATGATGTCTGGTTCTGAACCAGAGAGGGAGAGACCAGGGATCTGGTCCCATAGCACGATGTCTGGTGGCTGGACCAGAGAGGGAGAGACCAGGGATCTGGTCCCATAGCATGATGTCTGGTGGCTGGACCAGAGAGGGAGAGACCAGGGATCTGGTCCCATAGCATGATGTCTGGTGGCTGGACCAGAGAGGGAGAGACCAGGGATCTGGTCCCATAGCATGATGTCTGGTTCTGGACCAGAGAGGGAGAGACCAGGGATCTGGTCCCATAGCATGATGTCTGGTTCTGGACCAGAGAGGGAGAGACCAGGGATCTGGTCCCATAGCACGATGTCTGGTTCTGGACCAGAGAGGGAGAGACCAGGGATCTGGTCCCATAGCATGATGTCTGGTTCTGGACCAGAGAGGGAGAGACCAGGGATCTGGTCCCATAGCATGATGTCTGGTTCTGGACCAGAGAGGGAGAGACCAGGGATCTGGTCCCATAGCATGATGTCTGGTGGCTGGACCAGAGAGGGAGAGACCAGGGATCTGGTCCCATAGCATGATGTCTGGTGGCTGGACCAGAGAGGGAGAGACCAGGGATCTGGTCCCATAGCATGATGTCTGGTGGCTGGACCAGAGAGGGAGAGACCAGGGATCTGGTCCCATAGCATGATGTCTGGTGGCTGGACCAGAGAGGGAGAGACCAGGGATCTGGTCCCATAGCATGATGTCTGGTGGTTGGACCAGAGAGGGAGAGACCCGGGGGGTCTGTGGTTCTGGACCAGAGAGGGAGAGACCCGGGGGAGGGGGGGTCTGTGGTTCTGGACCAGAGAGGGAGAGACTGCTGACAGTTCAGGTCAACATGATAGTGTGAACATGGTATTAGACTGCTGCCTCAGATCACCCAGGTCCCTATGATATGTTGTGGCTGGATCCCCTCACTGCCAGGCCTAGGATGCCTCAGCTATGCAGTCCTATGGGAAAGAAGGAAAGTGACTGGTCTTTCCCATTAAACTGAGGGAGAGGCAGCTGGAGTTCTTCTGAATTACAATATTCTGAGTTTGTGTTGGAAAGCTCTTTCTAAAGGCTGTTATTCATTTGACATGTGCGTTTTATTGTCATCATGTGCTGCTTTTAGGCCAGAATGGGTTAATTATCATGCCAAGGGAAACCACAGATTGTGAAACAAACACATCAGATTGCATGACAGATAGCCTTTACGTCTAGAGGGTGGTGGCAGACTGCAGTTCGAACCCATGTCTCCTGCACACCATGAGACTGTGTTAGCCCGCTGAGCTGAAGCCAGATAGGCAGCAGACTACTCCTGCTTCTATAATAGTTGTATGACAGTCTGGGGGTTCAAACCCGATTGTCCTGCCGGCCACGAGACTGTGTTAGCCCGGTGAGCTAAAGTCAGACAGCCAATGGAAGCCGTCAGATCTCAGACACGGTTCCTCCAGGTTCCAAAACACCTCCGTCCGCTAGAGGCAGCAGTTACTTTACCTCAGAAGTTCTTGCCTCGGAGCGAAGACGGTTGCTCATTAATCGGGAACCTTTATGTCTTGAAAGTAGTGCGTCAAGTTATAGCCTGTTGTTATATATAACTTTGCCTGAAAAGCCAACTATCACCCCCGAGATTAGTGGCATAGCCTTTTGGTCAAACCGTAGACCTGGCTATACATACTGTATCATCTCTGGCGACAGACAGGGCGGCAGGTAGCCTCGTGGTTAGAGTGTTGAGCCAGTAACTGAAAAGTTGTTGGTTCAAATCCCAGAGGTGAAAAAAAAAAATCTGATGATGTGCCCCTGAGCAAGGCACATATCCCTGATTGCTCCTGTAAATCACTCCGGATAAGAGTGTCTGCTAAATGACAGAAATGTACATTGACAGTCCTACCTAGCATGAGATTTGCTGTGTAGATGACTGAGATGTAAATTGACAGTCCTACCTAGCATGAGATTTGCTGTGTAGATGACTGAGATGTAAATTGACAGGCCTACCTAGCATGAGATTTGCTGTGTAGAAGACTGAGATGTAAATTGACAGTCCTACCTAGCATGAGATTTGCTGTGTAGATGACTGAGATGTAAATTGACAGGCCTACCTAGCATGAGATTTGGTTGTGTAGATGACTGAGATGTAAATTGACAGTCCTACCTAGCATGAGATTTGCTGTGTAGATGACTGAGATGTAAATTGACAGTCCTACCTAGCATGAGATTTGCTGTGTAGATGACTGAGATGTAAATTGACAGGCCTACCTAGCATGAGATTTGGTTGTGTAGATGACTGAGATGTAAATTGACAGTCCTACCTAGCATGAGATTTGCTGTGTAGATGACTGAGATGTAAATTGACAGTCCTACCTAGCATGAGAGTTGGTTGTGTAGATGACTGAGATGTAAATTGACAGTCCTACCTAGCATGAGATTTGCTGTGTAGAAGACTGAGATGTAAATTGACAGTCCTACCTAGCATGAGATTTGCTGTGTAGATGACTGAGATGTAAATTGACAGTCCTACCTAGCATGAGATTTGCTGTGTAGAAGACTGAGATGTAAATTGACAGTCCTACCTAGCATGAGATTTGCTGTGTAGATGACTGAGATGTAAATTGACAGTCCTACCTAGCATGAGATTTGCTGTGTAGAAGACTGAGATGTAAATTGACAGTCCTACCTAGCATGAGATTTGCTGTGTAGATGACTGAGATGTAAATTGACAGTCCTACCTAGCATGAGATTTGCTGTGTAGATGACTGAGATGTAAATTGACAGTCCTACCTAGCATGAGATTTGCTGTGTAGATGACTGAGATGTAAATTGACAGTCCTACCTAGCATGAGATTTGCTGTGTAGAAGACTATAGAGTCTGATAGCAGTCAGTAATATTATTTACAGTAAAGAGCCTGGTGATTTCCACCAGATGCTGGGTTGCTGTTTGTTTGTTGTGGTCTGCTTTTTCTGCTCTCGTCATCTGTAAATAAAAAGTAATGTCTTCAGTATGGGAGGGTGGATGGGTACAGGGAGGAAATGACCACAGCACTCACGCCTCCAACACAGCACTCATGCCTCCAACACAGCACTCACGCCTCCAACACAGCACTCACGCCTCCAACACAGCACTCACGCCTCCAACACAGCACTCACGCCTCCAACACAACATGAACGTATGAAGCGGTCATCTCCGTGTGATGAGTTTGATACAAAAGAAGGGTTTCATTTCAAAATGCTATTTATCTTTTTTCAGAAATGTTGAGAAATGAGCTTTTATTGTTGAAAGAAATGATGAAACAGATTGGTGTTTGTTCACTATCTCATATCGGCTTGGGGTTGTTCAACAGACGTGTATTTGTTTTAAATCTATCACTTGATGGTTTCATTTCAGAGAGACAAATAATCAACTCGTTTTGCTAAATGCTACAATATCCACCTGACTCTCCTAGGTCGTACTACTGATTTTACAGTGAAATGTGACCTTTTCTTTTACATTTGTGACATAAATGTATTGTTTTACAATAATAATTAAACACAGTCATATGAGATCTGTATCTAAAACATTTACATTTTACATTTTAGTCATTTAGCATATGTTCTTATCCAGAGTGACAGTAAGTAGGTGCATTCATCTTAAGACAGCTAGGTGACACAACCACATACAGTATCACAGTCAAATGAACAGGATACAAACATTCCATTCCAGCTAAACAACAGATATATGTAGCACAATGGAACCAATGGAATCATCCCAAAAGTGCAAATCAATTGACCCAATGCCTCTGTCTCTTTTCAAACGCTCAACATATCTGAAAGAAACCAGATAGTATTTAAACCCTGATCTGATTTGAAGGAGTCTCCACAATGTCAACACCAGTAAGATGTAGATAGTTGCCTGTAGACTCTTACTAGATAAACTAATTTTTGCAGAGGGTACACTGATCCTAGTTCAGTGACTATGTTGAAGGGTAACTTCTCTTTCTCTTCTCTCTCTCTCTCTGTCTCTCTCGCTCTCTCTCCCTCTCTTTCTCTTCTCTCTCTGTCTCTCTCGCTCTCTCTCCCTCTCTTTCTCTTCTCTCTCTCTGGCTTGCTCGCTCTCTTTCCCTCTCTTTCTCTTCTCTCTCTCTGTCTCGCTCGCTCTCTCTCCCTCTCTTTCTCTCCTCTCTCTCTCTCCCTCTCTTTCTCTTCTCTCTCCCTCTCTTTCTCTTCTCTCTCCCCCTCTGTCTCTCTCTCCCTCTCTGTCTCTCTCTCCCTCTGTCTGTCTCTCTCTCCCTCTCTGTCTCTCTCTCTCCTGTCTGCAGGTCCGTACGCTGTGTTGGGAGTCCCTCCTGGATGTTGGAGGGGGATGGAGCGTGGTGGTACTGAGAGCCCCTGTCTGCGGGACAGTCCCGAGCAGAGAGGGGACAGCCCGGACACCTGCGCCCCCCCGCCGGGCAAGATGAGCCGTCTGGAGGGCAACGGGAGCCCCACGGGTCCACGCACGCGCCTCGGCGGCACCCCGTTACGGCCCCTCGGAGGTAGGGGAACACATAGAGGAACACATACACAAGCAGACACACACACACAGTCTTGCGCAGCTAACCTTGTGGGAACATACAATTCAGTACCATTCAAAGTCCTATTTTCCCTAACCCTTAACCCTTAACCCTAACCATAAACCTAACCTTAACCCTAACCATAAACCTAATTCTAACCCTAACACTAACACTAACCCTAACCCTAACCATAAACCTAATTCTAACCCTAACACTAACACTAATTCTAACCTTAACCTTAACCATAAACCTAATTCTAACCCCAACACTAATTCTAACCTTAACCCTAAACCCCCCAGAAATAGCATTTTACCTTGTGGGGACCAAACAAAATGTCCCCAGTTGGTCAAATACTAGTTAAACACGTCCACTCACACACAGACACACAGACACACAGACACACAGACACACAGACAGACAGAGAGAGAGACACATGTTTCCCTCAGATTACACAGATCCACAAAGATTTAGAAAACAAACCCGATTTTGATAAACTCCCATATCTACTGGGTGAAATACCACAGTGTGACATCACTGCAGCAAGATTTGGGGGAAATCACCCTCTCTGTTTAAAACCACAGCATGGCGGTGTGGAATGGGCCACACATAATATCCTAACACTATAGTCCAGAGAGCAGTTTATACATAGTGTATGTTCACTTGTAGGGACATACACACACACTTCTACTCCCTAGCTGAGTTATTGGGATATAGCGTGCCTGATGAGACTTGGTTTCCTGGAGTTCATTTGTCGTTGTGCTGTCAGTAGTTTGATTGATTCCTCCAAATTACTACTCCTTACGGATTAGCTGAGTATGATGGAGGGTTTCAGGCTTGGAAAAGTCACAGTTTCATGACTAATGCAAATTATGAAATTATTCACTGGTCTCTTTCTCTATCTGTGAAAGACGTCAGAATGATTGTCCTTAATTTGTTATGAGTGGTTCAGAAAATGACTTTATGCAAGACATTGATATGTGCTGTGTGTGAGGGCTTAGCAGTTAAGAGCGTTGGGACAATAACCGAAAGGTCACTGGTTCAAATCCCAGAGTAGACCAAGTGATGAATCTGTCGATGTGCCCTTCAGCAAGGCACTTAGCCCTAATTGCTCTGGATAAGTGTCTGCTAAATGAT